>NC_056728.1:1339079329-1339246829 GCF_019279795.1 Protopterus annectens | reverse complement strand
ATTGGTGCAGCAAAAATGATGTATTAATATTTAGGAATCTAAGTATAAAAAAGTGTGGGAAAGCATACAGAAACAGAAAAGAGAGAAAAAAATATTGTAAAATGAGGTAATATCAAAATAAGATTATGTTGTATGAATTAAAGGCTCATAATGTTAAAGAGAGTAGGAAAGAATTATATGAAAATATTGCAAATAAATATTGTAATGTAAATCCATGGGAACTATTAGACAAAAATGTTATATTAACCATAAAGAAACAATATCTGTCAAGGGTAATATAATATTATAAAATAATGTCAAAAAAAGTTTTGTTTGTTTTGTAGGAAACTAGACACAGTAGAAATGTTCTTCCTGAAAAGCTAAAATAGTTATGGAAAGTAATATTTAAAGAAAAAGCTGCTAGAAAATGTGAGTGGAGTGGAATATGTAGATATGAATATAGTCTCTATGGTTAATATGAAAGAAAATTTAGGAACTTGGAATGCAAGATTATAGGAGGTTTTATTTAACATAACTTGGTATTTAATGGAAATTTTAAAGAAATCAATATTTTTTGTGGCAGAAAAAATGGAAAGTAGAATGAAAGAATTCAGAAATAATGTAAGGGTTTTGTTTTTTCAATTAATGCATAAAAATTTAGGTAAGTACATGTATAAGTAAAATAAGGTGCGACAAAAGGAAGTACTGCCAACACAGCTAGCTGGAATTTTGTAAATAATTATATGTCATTTATGAATATCAAACTAATTTGTACAAGATGCTGATGTTGCAAATGTATTAGAACTGTATGTCATATAAGATGCTTGTGTTACAAATGTATTAGAACTGTATGTCATGTGTATATCAAACTGCTTTGTACAGATGCTTGCATTGAAAAGGCATTTGTAAATTGCTTGTGCTTAGAATGTATCCACAGTGTGCCCTACTGGAAGACAACAGAAAAAGTGCATGGAGTATTGTAACTGTTTAAATGTATTTGTTAACAGAGGAAACTGGAGGGTTAACCTCATTCTAGCAAACTTTAGAAAAATATCTGAAATCAAATTACTTTATAGGCTAGGCCATAAAGATGCTTCAGTGCAGCTACAGCCACAAAGTCTGTACTAGGAATCTTTCTGTATTGTCTTTGGGGTGAACTAATTGCTACTTTGGAAGTATGAAGAAATGTAATTGTTTTATGACTTCCAGCATCTGCCAAAGATATAAGAAAAAGCCATTTTGTTTGGATATTTTTACAGGTAGATGTTAAATACTGCCAGCTGCCAGCATTGGGGATTTTGCCTGGGAACTAGAAGTCAGGTGACAAGACGTGATGTCATTCTGAAAGCTATCACAACAATAGTATTTTAGATATTATTTTGAGAAGTCTCTCAATGAGACATAGCATTCTACATTCTGTCTAGGACCTGACAACAACAAAAAGAACCATTCACCACATCTGTCTTGCTCTAAGTAAGTTATTACAGTATAGTAACTCTCTTAGATACAGTCAGGAATATAGCGAAGCTTAGTTTAGATTTTGTTTGGCTTTGTTTGAGCTTGTGCTTCAATGTTATTTTAAATATTTCCTGTGGTTTTGAACTCTGATATCACTGTGAATATATACTTAGTATTGTCTTATTCTTTTATTATTAAATATATTTAAACCTTTCATTGTGGCTGATCTGCGTAGAGATATTTAAGTTCTGAGAGTACTTGGATATTTATTTGGTGACACTATGTGGGCCACTCCTAACAGCCTTGCTCTTGAACAAACTACCATTTGTATTAGTATTAATATTACAGAGTAAGACTAGACACCCTTTGTTAAGGGACCTAAAGTAGCTGATAAGGAGTGACTGGTGGCACTAGTAACTACCTTATAGTCTAGGAAGAAGGGATATAGCTAGTAAATCTGTGCCAACCTTTCACAGGTGTGTGTGTATGTAAATCAAATGTCAAAGAGGGTGTGTGTCAGCTACTTGGGCAGGGACATGAAACACTGGTTGGACAGAGAGGGTGCTGGAGGTCTTAGCTAGGTCACTCAGCTGAGATTTCAACTCTATAGCTGTGCCAGTGGGGAGTCTTAATATGGAACCTGGAGGAAGAAGAAGAAACCAGCCCCAGACTGACTGTGGTCTCTGTGTGCTCTTAAGGAAAATTGCACTTGATGCAGAGATCTGCATCTGGAAATACTGTGTGTGCTCCTGTTATCCTCTCAGTGAACATCCCCCACTTTTGTCTTTGATGAGGATTGAAGCGCCTTGATTATTAGTTAGCAGTGGTAGGGCATCACATATTAATTGGCTAGCAGTAGTGGGATCACCACATCACATATTGGGATTCAGTGGTGTGGATATTGAACTCCTGTAGCGTGTAAACAGTGGTCACTAAAGAAAGTGTTTGTACTCTCAACCAACCACATGGTAGACATTCAGAGTTTCATATCACAATAGTTTTATTTATGTTTTTGTTAGCTTAGTTAGTCATGAAGAGGGGCAAAGATGTCAGCAGAGGATTATGGCCAGCTGACAAGAAACCACTTGGCTGAAATGTGCCAAGCCAAAGGGTTGGTGCATGGCAACTTGACTAAAGCAGAAATTATTGCAGCCTTAACCACAGCTACAGCACAGACTAGCAACCAGGTAGACAACCAGACTGGCCTTGGGGATGTACAATTCTCAGAAAATGGACAGTTCAACTTTGCCTCAGAGGACTTAAATGTCCATCTGGAGTAAAAGAGACTTGAACTGGAGGCCAAATGTTTGGAAATAGAATCAACAGACTACAATGTTTGGACATCGAAACTGAATCAGCAGAGAGACTGCAGAATTTGGAAGCCAAAGAAAATGAAAGGCAGAAGCAACATGAAAAGGAAATGCTGACTCTTCACCAGGGTCATGGAGGTAATGGGGAAGGTAGTAACCAAACCACAGAAGCAATAAAGACCAGTACATTTCTTCCACAAGTTACAGAGGGTGATAATTTTGATAGTTTTATTCATATGTTTAAAAGGGTATGTAAACAGTATAATGTTGTCTAAGGAATCTGGGTATGGTTCCTGACCCCCTTACTCCATAGTAAAGCTGTAACTGCTATTTTTAAGTTCTCTTATACTGATTGCTTAAATTATAATGCAGTTAAAAATTGTTTATTGGAATGATTTAAGTTAACACCTTATAGAAAAAAGTTTTGTGAGCATAGACACAAGGCAGATGAAAGTGTGTGTGATTATATTGCTGAGTTAAGCACTTATTATCATAGGTAAGTGAGTGGGTGTCAGGTCACCACTTTTGAAGGGATCACAGAACTTTTGGTGAGGGAACAAGCCCTTAACACTTTGACTGAGGACATGAGAATCTGGTTGGCAGATAGAGAATGCAACACTGCAGATGAGTTGGGGAAATGGATACCTATACCTAGCAAGCAGGAAATCACTGCATAGGACAGGGATACCCAGTGCTGCGCATGGGTATAAGGGAATCCATAGTGGGCAGCCTAAACCACCCCAACAGAGTTCACCAGTAATGGGGCAAGTCACTAGTTGATGAACATGGCTAGGATCAAAGGTTAAATGTTTTAAATGTAACCAATGGGGACATATAGCATATAGATGTCCATGGAGGCAAGGTGGAGAAAAAACGGTGGGGGAACCAGCAAGTGGGAATGACAGAATCCCAGTGGTAAGTTTTCTGGAGACAACAAGGATACCAAACTGCCACAAGAGGTTATATCCTGTCTTAGTAGATGGGAAACAGGCTACTGCTAAGAGAGACACAGCGTCAAAACTAACCATTGTGAAGCCTGCAATGGTTAAAGAGGAGCAATACTTGCTTGGTCAGTCCACTCCAGTCAGAGTTTTAGGAAGGACCCCATTCCAAATACCTTTGGCTAGGGTTCATCTTGACTGGGAGGGTGGAAAAGGAAGCAAGCAAGTAGATGTGTTTGAGGATATCCCTGCAGATGTCCTTATAGGGAATGATTTTGATAATGCAATACATTGTGTGCATCCAGTTACACACAGTCAGGCTTGTTGAAGAGCATGTGGGTCTGGTAGCATGGAGTGGGGACCCAGACAGACGGCACACTTGAAGCCAGGACTGGTGAGGTGGTTACTTCAGAGAGGGAGCTACATTGTAGCAGGGATACTGAAGGTGAGCCATTGCTGCTTGTGGGTACTGATGTTCCCTTGCACAGAGTGACTGCAAGGGCAGAGGTGAGTAGTAGTACCCAGGCTGACAGTGAGGCGCCATTGTCAGAGGATACCAGACTTCCTGTGAAAGGGGAGCTGGGAAAGGTTACAAAGACAGAGTTGAGACAGGCTCAGCTCTCAGACCTTACATTACAAGCTTGAGGGAGGTAGCTAGGGAGGTACCTGCTTCTCAAGAAAAGGGGGGATCTGTTTACTGGGACAAAGGGTTACTGTATAGAGAGTGGACCCCTGAGGCTAGGCTAGAGAGTGAGAGAATACAGCAGTTGGTAGTGCCCAGAGCCTACCATCTGACACTTCTAGCCATAGCTCATGACATTCCCTTTGCAGGCCATATGGGCATAAAGCATACAAAGAGACATATTATGCAGAACTTTTATTGGACTTGGATTTTCAAGGATGTAACAGGGTACTGCAGAACTTGTGAACTGTGACAAAGGGTAGGCAAGTCAAACACAACAAGCTGCAGGCAGCTTGGGAGGGACCCTTTAAAGTGGTAAGGAAGGTCAGTGATGTTAACTACACAGTAGAACTGCTAGGCAGGAGGCAAGGGCACAAACTGTACCATGTTAACATGATGAAACCTTACCATGATAGAGAGGCCCTTGTTATAAGTATTTGTAGTAGAAACAGGAGGAGTCTGATGGGGCTCTATGGCTACAGCAAGCCAGCCAGCAAAATCCCAAGTTACTATGGTGGAGCCTATATGTGCAGGCATATGATATGGCAGTGCAACACTGTAATGGAGTCAGCAATGCAAAGGCAGTTGATCTCAAGACAGGGTATGGGGTAATGCATTCCCAGATAGGCTCATCCCTCTTAAGCAATGCTTCTCAAGGATCACAGGCTCCTTCCTCTTAAGCAATGTTTCTCAAGGATCACTTGAAAAACTAGCTTGAGTCTTCAAAGAAGGGAAGAAGTGTGACAAAAGGAGGTACTGTCGGCACAGCTATCTGGAATTTTGTAAATAACTAATATGTCATTTGTGAATACCAAACTAATTTATACAAGATGCGGGTGTTCCAAATGTATTAGAACTGTATGTCATGTGTATATCAAACTGCTTTGTACAGATGTTTGTTTTGAAAAGGTATTTGTAAAATGCTTGTGCTTAAAATGTATCTACACTGTGGCCTACTGAAGAGAACAGAGATGCACATGGACTATTGTAACTGTTTAAATGTATCTGTTAACAGAGGAAACTGGAGGGTTAACCTCAGTACAGCAAACTTTAGAAATAAAAATCTGAAAATAAGTTACTTTATAGGCTAGGCCATAAAGATGCTTCAGTGCAGCTAGAGACACAAAGTCTGTACTAGGAAGCTTTCTGTATTGTTTTTGGAGTGAATTAATTGCTTCTTTGGAAGCATGAAGGAATGCAATTGTTTTATGACTTCCTGCACCTGCCAAAGATTTGAGCAAAAAGTGCTTGTCTGGGTATTTTACAGGTAGATACTAAATACTGCCAGCTGCCAACAATGGGAGTTTTGCCTGGGAACTAGAAGTCAGATGGCAAGAAGTGATGTCATTCTGCAAGCTATCCCACAAGTAATATTTTAGCTATTATTTTCAGAAGTCTTTCAGTGAGACATAGCATTCTGCATTCTGTTTTGGACCTGACAACAACAAAAAGAACCATTCTCTGCCTTGCTCTAAATAAGTTACTAGGATATAGTAACTCTCTTAGATACAGTCAGGAATATAGCGAACCTTAGTTTAGATTTTGTTTTTCGTTATTTGTGTGAGCCTGTACTACAATGTTATTTTAAATATTTCCTGTGGTTTTGAACTCTGATGTCACTGTGAATGTATATTTAATATTGTCTTGTTCTTTTATTATTTATTATTGAATATATTTCAACCTTTCATTGTGGCTGATCTGTGTAGAGATATTTAAGTTTTGAGAATATTTGCATATTTTTTGGTGACACTGTGTGGGCCACTCCTAATAGCCTTGCTCTTGGTCAAACTTCCATTTGTATTACTATTAATTATTACACAGCAAGATTGGACACCCTTTGTTAAAGGATGTAAAGCAGCTGATAAGGGGTGACTGGTGGCAGTGGTAACTACCTTATAGTCTGGGCAGAAGGGGGCATAGCTAGCAAACCTGCGTCTGCCTTTCCTAGGTGTGTGTGTGTGTGTGTGTGTGTGTGTGTGTGTGTGTGTGTGTGTGTGTGTGTGTGTAAATCAAACCTCAAGGAGTGAGTGTGTCAGGTACTTGGGCAGGGACATGAAGCACTAGTTGGACAGAGAGTGCTGAAGGTCTTGGTTTGGCCACTTAGCTGAGATATCAACTCTATAAATGAGCCAGTGGGGAATCTTATTGTGGATCTGGAGGAAGAGGGAGAAACCAGCCCCGGACTGACTGTGATCTCTGTGTGCTCTTAAAAGAAAATGCACTTGCTGCAGAGAGCTGCATCTGGAAATACTGTGTGTACCTGTTATTCTGTCAGTGTACGTCCCCTACTGTTGCCAGTGGTGAGGATTGAGGCTCCTTGATTACTGGTTGGCAGTGGTGGATCGTCACATAAGGAAATGTAAATAATGTAAACCTGTAAATATGAATAATGTAAATATTGTCTATATATGCTAAATATGGTAATAAGCAATAAGAATCACTCCTTTTTTCACAAGGAGTTGGGAAATCATATTTATAGGTTTATAGGTAGTTATTAGGTTATTTTATGCCAGGATCCTAAGAAGTCTTGCCTTATATTTCCATAAAAGTTTTAATTCTGTTTTACACATGAATAATCTAGGCACTGAACAAGAATATTTTGAGCCATTTTTATGGTTCCCTAGCCGTGAGGTTCAAGGGTGGTAGACAAAGGGTGAATTTGTGGTTACTCATCCACATGTTTAAATTACATTTGAAGAAACTAAGAAAAGTACTTTGTTTTATGTGGAGTGGAAGATAGTTCCACTGGAGCAATATTCACTCTGACACAACTCTATCTCTCTGACACATTCTATTTATTTTGCAAAAGAGATTGAGATCCTGTGGGTGGGGATTTATGATACCATTAGACTTGCAAATTTGTAATAGGTCTGACAGAATAGCATCTGTTGAAGCTCTTTACACCTGACAGAGGTTGCCTGTCATTAGTCTGTATAATATTAATAAGGGAGATAAGGCATTGAGACTGTCTGCATAGTTTTTACAATTTAAGTCCTTAATTTTATTAACAAGAAAGAATAGTAGTTATTCCATTTGGACAGTTACATGGCAAAAGTGGTATTATACTCAGTGATTGGTCTAATGAGTACCGAGTACACTGAAATGAATGTATGCCTGGATCTGGACATAACAGCTGTAGATATAAGCTGTGCCATGAAAAAGGATGTCCTTACAATGGAATGTGGTGATCCACGTACATATCAGAGTCAACCTAGGTTTCCAGATCACTAATCAGAATATCAGTTTTCAGGGTTGAGGTTTTAATGTGATTCTTACAGATGGGAGTCATACTTCTCAATGGTTATGACTCTAATCTTCTTGGCATTTAGTTTTGGCATATATTTTGACACCAGCTATTTGTTTTAGACAGGTCCTCTTGGAGTATCTTGATGTCCTGTTGGACATTTATGATGGTACAAAGTTTGCAGCCATCTGTAAATTTGGTCAGCCACAAACCCTTAACCTTAGCTTTTACCTTCAAGAAGTAAATGCCAAAAAGGAGTGTCCCATGTACAGAACCCTGGGTTATGCTACAAATGACAGTTCTTTAGAAGGTGCAAGAATAGCCCACCCTCACTTTCTGGGTCCCATTTATGAGACAATTTGTGATTCAGTGAGTTACATAGGAAATGAAATTTAGCTGGGTGACTTTTTATGCTGTTTGAGTATGGAATGGTATTGAACTCCTTTGTGAGGTCTGGATATGTGGTGTGCACTGTTTGCCCTCATCACTTGCTTCAGTAGACGTTTCAAAGAAGTCGACCATGTTAAGCAGGTAGGATCTGCCCTTGACAAATCTGAACTGGGTTGGATCAACATTCTATGGGTTACCTATATCCTTGTTTATTAATTCCACAATTATCTTTTCCATAGCCTTGCATATGAGACTGGTCAGGCTTATGGGTCCAGAATTACCTGGGTCCTTTAAAGTCTCTCCTTTGTAAAAGGGAATGACTTTTGCTGATTAAACCAAGCAATGTTCCTCCTACCTGCATCTATCGATTGATCACTTGCATTCTGTATTAGTTTTGCTGGTTGAAGGAGTATATATCCACCTCGGCTCTTCTCCCATGGTTGCTTCCAAAAAAGAAGCTATGCCTATTGGGACTAATCCATTCTTTCAACAAAATCAAATGAAACAATAAAATAAAAAAACCTAGCTGGTGCCTACACCTGTAGGGCAAGCCAGTCAACATTAAGGCAAACTTGCCACATAGCAGCATCTAAAGTTCTGCTCGTTAAAAGCTATAAAAATAAATTAAATATAACACTCAAAAGTATTGTTTCTGACTAGAATTATGCACATTGCTTAGGGAAGACTAATATGGAAAAACATTGCATTGTCATTGTAGGTGTAAAATGTTAAAGCTGCAGGAGTCTTTCTGTTCTAGATATAAACTATTATGGGAAGTGGCTACACTTAGTTCTACAAGCATCTTTTCAAGGAATTCCTGAAATGTAAGATTTGAGCAGAACCCCTTTGTAGTATTTCATCTCAACATAAATTAGCAGTACTGCCCTTTCAAAACAAGCATCATATTTGGACTTCATATTCGGTGTATATACCTTTGCTCACGTGTGGTCCTATTTCCAAGTGGCAGTTTGCATATTTCCAGTGCAGTTATACTTGATAAAGGTTAGAGAAGTAACAAAAGTTTAAAGCAAATTACTCCTGTTAATAAAAGTAAAGACAATGAAGTAATCAGAGAATGCTTCGTGTGCAATAGGAAGTCCCTACTTCTCTGCATAAAAAGACAAGAAATGGTCACTTTTTCTAAAGCTTGTTTTTAGCTGATGTCTTAACATCCAAATTGTGATTATTTATTCTTCTATTTTTTTGAAGATGAGTTAATAAGCTTGCATATTTTTTGGCAAGAACAAGAGACTGGTTTTGAGTGAAACAGTGACAAATTAAATACTGTGTAAGCCGATGATTAAATATTGAGATGTTAAGTTACATAATGTTCCTAACTGAAGTAACAGACTGTTTTCCTACCTTCCCCTACGTTAAAAGTGGTTGTGTGCAATGCAGCCAGGGGATAGGTTTGTCAATTCTATCCTTTGCAACTATGATAGGTTTCCTGGCATTTGTTGATTTCAAGAACATGACTTTCAGGAACTGAACACAAGGCTTGCAGCAGGAATTGCCCTAAACTGGTGTTCTGTTCTGAAGAAGATGACCAGGCATCAGCTGCTCTTTGTTTCTTTTGCTGGATGGCCATACAGTGACTGAACAGCTATCCTGTCTCACTTCATCAGCTACATAGACATGTCTATGTGTCTTTACAAAATGACCATCTTTTGCTGAAGTTTTTACTAACAGAACCAAGGTTTTCCATAACAAAAATGTTACTGAAGTTGTTGGCTTAAGTGAGTTCACATTCAATTTCTTAATGGTAGCATTTAAGTCATACACTCAGGTAAGTGGCACACTGAAGTGACAATGTATCAGCTAGGTCTTAATGCAAGGCAGCACACATTTGTTAAGGCCATTCCACTTAAAACAAACTTGGGAGAAAGTGTAGGAGATATTCATGAGGAAGTGGGTGCAGAACTTCCTTGGAATGTAATTTTGATGAGAATGACAAGGCATTCATTAGAGTGGATTACAGGCTACCATGTAACATAACAGCAAAAGGAACACAGAACAGATGTATTGTAAAATGGTTCTTTTCTTGGCTGCAGGTAGAAGTTAAATGTGAAATAGACATGTAAGTTTTCTGACTGGTTGAGTATGAGAAAAAAATATCATGTCTTTATTCATATCCTAGCAATGCATGGACTAATAATGTATAGTCATAACCTATGTGGAAATTATATATGAGAATGAAACTGCAAGACTTATATGATAGTATAAATACTTGGAGGAAAATAAATGTTGCATTTTAAGAGAAAAAAATGTAAGCCAATACAGGTGGATAAAGAAAGTAGGCATTAAGGATATTCAGAGGGTTGAGGAATTTTTGCATTTTGACAACATAAAAGAAAATGTGTGATGTTTGTAAAGTAAAATGCATACTTTTTGAAATGACAAAGGCTACTACAATGATATGTTTAATAAAGAAAATATTATCTCCAGAACTAAGGATGTGAAGGTAGTGATCTATAAAAAAAGTAATTACCCTTCCTGGAGAATGGTGAAGGCATCTGTGCTCATAAGTCAAGAAGATTATGCATTTGACTGAATTACTTCAGAGAAGCATATGGGATAAAGCAGGAGCCTCATACTTCTGGCCTGTAAGCCAGATGTCACTTATTGGCCTGCCAACCTTAACAAAATAAAATAAAATAAAAAAAGAAAAATAAAAACAAGAAGGCCAATCATTTTGTGAGCTGATCCACATTGGTAAATGCCTACTACCCTGGATTATTTGTAGAAGCTGTTCTCTCTGTCATTGGCTTGACTGTTGAGCCAACATGAGCAAGAGAACAAGAGACTTCCTGGAGCAGAAAATGGAGCAACAGATGAAGCAAAGTCCTTCTACTATTAGTCTGTTTTGAACTCCATGATGTAACATTATGAAACTGTCTGCTTATGATACCTCTCAACTGTACTGATTTTCACAGAATGTCCACATTTTTGACTCATAGCTTTGGCCAGTTTTTCATAAAATTGTGGTTTTCTGGCAAATTAGTGGTAAATCATTAAAGGTTGAAATAAAAGAAAATAATGACAGACATTTAAGTTTCAGACTTCATGCCATTCAGAAAATTTATGCTAATGTAAAACCTGTTATTCTATCAACTTTCTAAGTTTGTAAGATCAATATTTAAAAATGTTTCTATTTTTGGGCCTTTGTCCCACTTTTATGTACGGCTTTGTCCAGATTTCTTGCTCTAAGAGGTTAAGAGTTATGTTTGCTTTGCAGAGGAATCTCATACTGCCGCTTGTTTGGGATACCAAGAAGTTTGCACGTCTATAAGAGGAACAAGTCACTTGGTTAATGAAACACATGAGAGAATAAGTGTGTTGATGGGAGTGTGTGTGTGTGTGTGTGTGTGTGTGTGTGTGTGTGTGTGTATTTCTGTCTAAGTAATGTTTTCTTTTTGGCTGCTGTTTGTCTCACTCTTGGTTTAGTGAACACATCCTCATCTGTCTCTTAAACCACTGAAATCAAAGACCATTGTGATAAAGGTTGTTAGTTACATAAATGAGTGAGTGAAGCAGAACTTTACTTAAAACACATGAGTATTGTCAGCAATGTCGATCAAAAAACAAATAGGCAGCTGGATGTAGAAAACGCAGGTTTATTTTGAAAATTATCCTTAATACCAGTAGTACAAGATTTTGTCCCACCAACAATACTGGAACTTCATCAGATAAATTCAAAAAACCAATACGCACCCTAGACCTCTGATGGCAGTTACTCGTCCACCCAGGTAGCCAGCTAAATAATTAGCACTCTTTTCTCGCATACAGAATGAACGTGTTGGCTTGTTTCAAAGCCAAACGAATAACAGGAAGGCTCCACTGAAGAACAGTAGTGTCCACAAATTTATTGAAGCGCTTTTCGTTCAAATACCATGCAGAACTTCATCAGAATAATTGACGGGACAAAATCCTGTACTACTGGTTTTAAGGATAATTTTTATAAATAAGCCTGCATTTTCTACATCCAGCTGCCTATTTGTTTATTGTCAGCACTGTGCCATACAGGGATAAAACACCGATAAAAGCTTTAAGTAGATAGGCATGAGGTACTGAAGTCTGCTACCTGAAACATGGACAAATATATTTTATTTATTTATTTATTTAACATTTGTTGACCAGAACAGTTTGACTAGGTCAGAGCCTATTTTTAACGGAAGCCCGGGAGAAATGCTCAAGATGCATGTCTTTGGAATGTGGGCGGAAAACAAAGTACATAGAGGAAACCCATTTGAATGCAGGGAGGGCATGCAGACTCCGTGCAGAAGGCACCCCAGCTGAGAATTGAACTGGAGAACCTCTTGCTGTGAGGCAACAACATTAACCACTGCACACACTACCTAATAGGACTATTAGGAAATGTAATGAAGGTTTAATAGTTATTTTGGAAATCAGAAATAACAGAACTGAAGTGATATATTCCTTGCAAAATAAGGATCTTACCAATGAAGACCAGTAAACATTTATGTGTGCAAGTACAGGTCTTATCATCATCATCATCATCACATCACATTACAATAAACACTCTGGAAGTGGTATGCTTGCTGAAAATATCTTTAAATCAACTAACCCTCCATCTACTAATGCCAAAAATCAGTCTGATATTTTATTGATTTAGATATGAATTTGAACCCTGCTCTTAATCATATTTATTTCCTCTCACAATATACACTGAGCAGTGTTAATTAGCAGACATGCAAAGTGTGCAGGAATGCAAAGACAATGTGTGATGCATGCCATCTTAGCTGTCAGCTGTCCCATGCACCAATCTCCCAAATATTAGTTCTATGCAGATGTGCCGCACTTATCTCTGCATCCCAGACCTTATCCTTATTATAGACTGCATCCTAAGTATCACTTTAAAACTGAGCTTTTCTTATGAGATTGATATTTGTTTTCTATTTTGTTTCATCTTTCCTTCTATTCTTCAAGTTTTAAGTTTTCTTATTTACTCCATTGCCCTTTTATTTCCTTTAATATTTTAACTCTAACTTTCTGATTACTTTGTCAATAGCTGTAGTCTGCAGCTGTTGGTATCAAGTTCTCATAACTGCCCTGCATTCAGAAAGAATATGTGATTACTTGTTTTATACTGCCATTACTTTGCATGCCCTGAATAAAATTGTGTATGCCAAGAATGTAAACTGTTTATGTGAAACAATGTTTTCATCAAACTCTATGTAGTCTCACTGTAGTGCATTTTGTAAAGTGAAATTACATGTTTACCTTTGCATTTCCCCAGTTTCATGGCTCAAAACAGTCTTCACAGCAGTCTGTTTACCCAATTAACAAATAAGCAAGTTAGCAAACAAACAAACCAACAAATAAATAATACAATATGATTCTGTAATGAAAGCATATTGAGTAGAAGGCTGCTGATGAAACTATGGGAGCAGGTTTATAGGTTCATAGAAGGTTACTAGGCTAGCTGCCCAGGATGGCTTACAAGCCTAATCATGTTTATCCTGGGTTGCCTTAATTGTTTTGGATTAGATGGACATAATTTGCAGAGCATGTCTATGATTAACACCGACTACCGCTGTCCATAAGTGACATGGGTGCCTCCTCTGGAGTGAATTTGTGGTCTCCCATCCAAAGTTGACTGCTGTGAGATTAGAACCCCTACCTATTTATACATGCTGAAGAACACAGTAACAACCACTAGCGCCACTGCACAAGTAACACATAAGTAATCTGCAGTCTTGAGTACTAAACAGTTGTGTGATTGTAGGCCATTACTGTGAGACCATATAGAGAATTGGTTTCAGTTACAGAGATATACTTTCTTTTTGGTTTTCTGGCCTTTTTCTTAACTTGGAAAATGTTCACATAGGAAGCCACTATCAAGTATGAGAGAAAACCCATCAAAGAATATAGGTCACTTGACCTGAGGGTGAAATGCAGTAATCTTACATGGGAATTTTAGTTATCATGTCCAATAAAAGAGTGAAGTATTCCAGTCTTGCCACTATGATCATTTAAGATGAAACTTGTATGGCCATAATTATGGGCCAGACCTGCCAATTTTTCAGTTGTTAGTTGACTAACAGCTTTAACATTCCAGTCATCTTCGATTAATATTTTTTTTTGTCATATCCAGAAAGTGCTACAGATCCACATAAAAACTGTTGACTTTTTTCTCTTTGACATCTGTAGTTGAAGCATAAGCTTATATCATTGTACTGTTGAATAGTTGTACTACAATATGGAGTTACATACTCATTTTCACAATTAACAGTGGTGGACATCTGTGTGCAGACTTCACTTTTCGGTTCATAAAAGCAGATGTGCAAATAAAATGCTCTAGTAATGCAGCAAGATATAAAGATAATTGTAATAATACATTTGCATCAGCAAGAATTTATTTACAATTGTTTGCTATAGAAAGAGTGGGTAACTGACTTTGGTTCCTAAGAAAAATATTAGGAGGAAGCACGGAGTTGTTACCCATACTAATGAGGCATAAGGTGGGATTTAGCCTGGAGAAATGTAGGAGTACAGCCAAGAGTCTACTAGATTTTTTTGTTTTTGTTTTTGGTTTAAAAGATTGTAGATTTTTCATGTGTAGGAGATGATGAGGCTGGACCTCCACTTTTTGGAGATGTAATTGATGTATAGTTTCCTGCTGAGGTGTTTGAGCTGGTTACTCGTAGCTGGTGCATGTCTTCGGAACACAGAATTTTATTAGTAAAGAAGTATGTGATTGCACTGTTTAGGGATGGTCAGTGTTTTGGTTTACTAATGAGGTTATGAGTAATCAGTAGCTGTGAGGTAGGTACCTGGCAGTACTGTCCAGTTTAAATGATACTTACTTCTGGAGACAGAAGCTATGGCAAATCTGGATAACATACTAGAGAGCAGATACACTTCACATTATTAACAAAAATATGCATAGGCATAGCTTCTGTTTTCCCCAGTAATAAGGCATGGTTGTGACATATGGGCTACTTGTAAGGCTGTGTAGTGGAAAACATACTTTTAAACTCTGGTACTGGAAAAAAAACTTTGCGAATTCCATGCTGCCTTAAATCAGCAAATTAGTCTATACTTACGAGAAATAAATTCAGATTTTTTTACTGGAAGGTCTGATAGCAACACTAAAAGTCAAATAGTCTGACGACATAATAAGAAGACAAGATTCACTGAAGGAGACAATGATGCTGGGAAAGACTGAAGGTAAAAGAAGGAGGGTATGACAAGGGCTAAGATGGGCAAACCGCATAATTGAAGTAATGAATATGAACTTGCTAAAATGTGAAGAATGAGTTTTTGAGAGACAGGGCAGGTGTTTTAAAGTCTATGAAGCTATGAAGTGTCAGATTTTACTGAATAACTAACCAACAACAACAAATGCATAAATCAGCCCTCTGATCTAAGTGATGGAGTATGGACTGGAATATGCATCTGCTTTAAATTTTTGAATATAGTGTTCTGGTACAAAACTTCTGCATTTTCTTGGGAAGCAAGTGAGACAATCTTTTGGGGTTTTCGTAGTATTGCCTGCCTGAGGGAAGATTGTGTAATAGCCTTTCACAGACAAGGTAATTCTCCTGATCAGCGTGCTAACAGATTTAGCTGGTCTTGTAGACAGATAGAGTGCTTAAAATGATAACTGGTGTTGGACAGCCTACTTCCAAATGCTTACAATTTCCTCCACATTAAGAAGCATGCTTTCCTTTTCTTGCTGTTATAGAGTATTGCAGTGTGGTTGCCTGTATGGATTTGTACTGGTTTTATATGAAGACTGTTTCTGAAATCTGTAAATGTGAATTTAATTGCTTTAATATCTTTCAGATTAACACATGGTACCATACCTTTCAACCTGAGGGCCTCTGAACATATAGAGTTTTGGCATAAACAGGCTTCACATGCATAATTCAAAGTATCAATTGTTATGATTTCTTCTGTTGTGCAGGTGCAAATGACAGATTGTGTGCCACAATTCCATAGTGTGCCAGCAACTAAATTTGTTTTGCAGTTGCAGGTAGGCATGGAATTGCTTGTTTTAACTCACACTTTGTGGATATGATTATCCCTAATACATAGCATGGTCAGTCCATGCACTGTATTGCATAACATGGTTTTGATAGTATATACATCATTTATTGTGTGTTGTCTGTATCATAGCCTTTATATTTTTATCAGACTCTCCTTGTTTTGTAATGTTGTGATACATTGTCTCTTCCTCATGTAGAATCCCACTGCTGCCTGTCTTCCTCAGACTGGCTGTTCTATTTCTCTTCCACTGTTCCAGTAGATATGGTGGGCCCTTCTAGGATTTGTTTCTACAGTAGCTGTTTCTGCACAATGTTACTCACTACAAATATCTGGCTGTCAGCTGTCAGATCAATGCCGCATTGCCCCACTAGACATATCAAAGAAGTCAAAGAATTGTTTAAAATAGCCAAAAATATGTTATATCATATTCTGTGGACATGCATGTGCAGTTTTATAGGCATCTTAGTTAGTCATGGCCTGCATGGCTGCAGGCAGGCACCATTATCCTCTATTCGAATATATATTCTTTGTCCCCATCAACATACAATGGTGACAGCGTTACATGTGTCCTCCTACTGGACTGCATGATGACTGTACATTCTGGGTTTCTTTACCACCCTAGATGTGTACCTACCAAATAGCTGATCCAGTGAGAAATCATTCAGGATAAAAGGCTGGTATAAGGTAGACATATGCCAGGTTTTATAGTCATGAGCACTGCCTGTGTGCGGCAAATGGAAGATTCTAAATGATACCCAGGTATTGCAAAACAATTTGCACTAGAGGGTGTGTCCTTTCTGTTGATGCATCTGATACTCTATGACCAGGTGGAGCCTTGATGGCAAACTGTGTTTAAAAAAGTTGTTCCTAGGATTTTGGGGAGATGGGCAATTGTATAAAATGTCCATGTATTACTAGTTCTGACTTCCTGCATTCCTTGGGAACCAAATATGTTCTTCCATATGCTGCAGCACATAATATTGAGAAACTAGTGTTGGGTATACAAGACTGATGCTTGTGAATTTCCTAGTGTATCCCCTGTAGGTTGCAGAAAGGTCCCTCTAGCTAGGATGGTTAAAGCTACACATATGTTAGTGTCTACTGGTTTGGTTTCCCCATGCATCCCAGTTGACTTTTCATAAGCTCCCATATGGAATCCTTGCCAGTATGGAAGTGGTTCACCATCTCCGGATCAGCCAGATGGTGGTAAGTTAGGCCTTGATGGCATCATCTACATTGGTGCAGAGGACCATAACCTATGGCATCATGGGCACTGGCTCAAAGAGTAGCCACTAAGACATGCTATTCTGCTACACCCACTGCTGTTGTAAATATTCTAGAGCCCTACATTGACATTTCCTGGAGGAGGTGAATACTATGGTTCCATGTGTCTGTGTAGATGTTTCTGAATCCCTCTGTCACATCTGTTGGCAAGATTTCCATATTCACTGTCCTTCTTTTGCATTAGGAACCTTATTTCCATTTCATGATGTGGTTACTTGAATTAAATGCATACTATGCTATTTTTGCCCTAATGTGGCCATGCTGCTTGTGCCTCTGAATCTCCTCCTGCCTGTATATCACTGCTTTTCTCTCTTTTTTTTGTAGTGCAGTGTGCTGTTACTGAATATACTGGTTAAAATTATTATGCACTGGCGCTTCCATTAAATCATTGAGGACGGTAAAGCATTTTATGGCCAAGTTATGCAGCCTGACATACTGTGGTGTAACGCTGCTTTACCTTGGACAAATATATGCTTGTATTGTTCTATATAATGTCCATATTGCCCTGGCCATCCTTTATGCTTTCTATTATTTCAGAACCATCATTCACTCTACTGAATTCCCATTGCAAGATATTGTATTCAACTTCATCTTGCTTTTAGAACAGCCAAGGGCTGTATTTCATATAAAAAATTTGACTGTAATTCAGAATCCTTGTAACCATAAATTATTGAACATTTTCATAGTTTACTGTACTCGTGTAATCTTGAGTGTTGCAGTAGAAGGCAAACAGCCCCAAAGGTGTCTGTTTAATGTGTGCATACTCCATAGCAAGTCAGATATGGTACTAAAAGTCATGAGCTCTGCTAAATGTTTGGTAAAACTACAGCAAGATAGAGCTTAAAGGATTGCAGATGATCACCATAAAAAAAAAAAAAAAAAAAAATATATATATATATATATATATATATATATATATATATAAAGAAAAAAATTAATGTAATATTCTTGTGAAAGTATAACATAATGAACTAAATAATGATGAACTACAGGTTATATATTAAAAAAATGTCCTTCTGGTGTTTACATGCTCCAAAAGCCATAGAAATGTTCTATTTATTTTTTACATGGCTGATTGGCTTATACTGGTATGGAACAAGAAATAGCTTCTGACATACTGGGAACAATTGCTGATTGTTTTCAGTAACATGGTTATAACAAGTAGTCTGCAAATGCAACTTGGTTCATCACAAACTGTTCACTCTTTGGTGTTATACTAGTTTCAGTTTAATGCAAGTTGTTTCTTTTACGAGACAAAGCTAGTCTCTTTTGTGTATTAGATATCACTGATTTATGATGCTGCAGCAGAACAGTACTACACAACTCTGGGATTCATGTCATCCTGGAACATAACAATGCCAAAGGCTGGCAGCACATTAGATTATCACCATGGCAAACATGACTAAGGAAAAAACTATGGAAACTAGAGTAAAGTGGCATACGGAATGCCAGAATTTGTACAGAAATTGTAAAGATGCAGCTAACAGATAACAGTTTTTTAGGGCTACCAGGTGCAATTTTTTTCCACACCACCCAGAAAACTGATAGCTGATCCAGTAGTCTGGAACTGGCTTTATAAACTGGTATAAAAGATTATAAAGTTGCTATTTCCAGGTAGCAGTTTTTATACAAACATTGCTTCTTTGTGATGCATTCACATCCAAAAGTCATTATAATAAAACATATTCACCTCCCCCACTGGTGAGCAGACATGAACACTTTTGTAACAAAATTAGTATACTGATGGGTGGGACAGGTGAAGGAAGAGGCTGGGCCAGAAATAACAAGCAGTAGGACACGCTGTGCCAAGAACTGAACAAGAGACGTGGCTGGCATCTTCCAGAGGTGAGTATCCCAGGTTTTGTACAAGTACAAAAACCTTTCATTGTGATACTGTCATATCCAGCAGTGCTTAATAAAGAGATGTGCTCCTTCATGCAGCGAAATGAGTCTTGTAAGAAGGTGGAAAAGGCAGGACAAGCAGGGCAAGGGTTGGAAGAAGAGTTGTGGCTTTTGTATGTTTTTTGTCTCTTCTGAGGACAGCAGCCCTAATTATTATACTTAGCCTTTCTTCTTATTACTCCTCTTTGCTGCATTACCTTCTTTTCTTCAGTATTCCACTAACCTTAGTTAATGCGGAAGACTAAAAGCTCTGACGCTCTACTCACTCATACAGACTCCCGAGTGCTAATCTGTACTTAGCCCTGCATGCTATGAATGACAGAGCACTATATGAATTGCTTCACCTAAACAGAACTAGTGATAAAGCAAGCACCTGCTCCAGGGACCTACAACCTACCTTACCACATCAACAGCACCAAATGTAACAGATTATATTCCTCATTTCTGCAATATGCTATCTTTACATCTCAAGCACAGTATTTCTGTAACAACCTGTAAACCCACTCTGGATGACTGGAAAGGTGATCGCAGATTTGCACTGGGATGTGTGGGGAAATGTACCTAATGGGGACATTGTTAGTCTCACAGCAGTACTGGATTATATCAATCATCTCCTTGGTTGTAAGCATAGCAAGATCCTACAAATCTAGGAACCTATTTTCTCTGTGCTCATATCTATGATTCTAGGTTTATATTACACAGCAATATGATATTGTTATACTGTCTTCATGCTGACAATGCTAACTTTTATCTTTTTTATTCAGTGAAAACCCTTTAAAAAGTATTTCCAGTTTGCAGGTTCTCCTGTTCTTCTTAACGCAATGTATATTGTGCTGGATCAAGGAATCAGGAAGTCACAAAGTGTATCCAGCCAAGTAGTATATCAGTTTAATAAGAAAGGGGCTTACAGTAAGTGTTACAGTGTTAAAAAAATGAAGGAAAATTCAAATACAGTTGCATGTTTATGGAAACAATCTTTCATTTAATTAAAATGCAGCTATATGTTTACAAAAATGTCAATCAAATGCTCTGAGAATTTTAAAATTACATTTTTAAGCCCATATCTGCCCCCCAACAAAATAATATCTGCCATCTGGCTATCCTTCCTCAAGTCTTTTAATTATAAATGAGTAACATTTGTCTTGTACCTCCATAAAATGTTAATCTATGTGGAACATGTTAGAGGAGAGTTTATCAAATTGAGACAGTATAGTCGACTGTTCATACTATTACAACTAAGTGCTTTTTGGAGTTAGTTCTGTGCTAAGTCATCTCACTTAGGAAAGACTAGTGGTGTCAAAAACCTGTCCTCTGATCTTGGTTATTTTCAGTTCATCAAAGTGTCTTAACTGCATCTGATAGTTGTATGTTCTAAAATGTTGCTGTTAATGCATATTTAGCTGCTTCAATGAGAAGGGGAGTCCACTATCCCTAGCTTTCAATTAGAACTACTGTAATTATATGTGGTTTACCTGGTTGACAAATGAATAAAATAAAAACAGATAGTGTAATAAAGTAGAAGGATGCATGGAAAATGCTGCAGTTTAGCTTATCCAGTAAGGAAATCCATATATTAACACATGACCATTTTTTAATGCTTCACTCAAGGTATATACTTTTGTTATGAGAATATTTGTTGTATGAGAACAGTCATAACACTCTGGCCGTTTGCCATTTCAACAATATTGTCATCTGTGGGTCTTTCCATCTACATGCAAGACATACACAGGTTTTCATTCTAGTTCTGATGAATTTATTCCGCTATTAATGTTACATTTTTGTAGATCTAGGCCATGTTTTGTGTGCAGCACAAAGGAGTGTTTGTATTAAATACATATATTACTTCTTCTTTCAGCTTTTCCCAGTTAGGGGTCTCCACAGCAGATCACCTGTCCGCTCCTGATTGGCAGTGGAGTTTTACGGTGTCGAGTTGCCAGCCCGGCGCCCAACCTTCCACAGAAGGTACACACATGCATGCACTCACACCTAGGGCCAATTTAGAGTAGTCAATCCACCTACAGCATGTCTTTGGGATGTGGGAGGAAACCAGAGCACACGGAGGAAACCCATGTGACCACAGGGAGGACATGCAGACTCCGCACAGAAGGCACCCCAGCCGAGAATCGAACCGAAGAATCTCTTGCTTGTGAGGCAACAATGCAAACCACTGCACCACTAAATACATAGATTACTACCTTCCGTATTTTATTTGAGGTATATAACTGAAACATTTTTACAACACTTGTGGTACAAGCTTTAAAATCAATGAAAGTATAGGCAGAGGTTTCATTTTATGTTCTAACTTTCAATGTGAACAATTTTCAGTATTTTTCCAGGCATACACAATATATACATTCTTTCTGCATTCCTTGTTAGACTGACAGCTACCACTTCTTGGAGGCAAAATGAAAAATTTTAAAGTATGACATGAAAGGCTGCATTGAATTTGCTGTAGTGAACCATCCGACAGTGGCATGTATTGTTTACTTTATTTTAGGCAATATGTTATAGTCAGATGCATTACTCTTTTTAATTTCACAGTCTAATATAGAAAGTAGTACACACATTGATGCAGCTAGGATTATGGCTATTCCTGCAACTTCTGTGGCACATTCATTTACACACTAAATACCTGATTACGTATTCAGGAAGGAGAACACAATTCAACACAATGCTGCTCAAGAACTATTTATGGTGAGTGGTTACAAGACAAGATTCACATATTAGTATATTTGATGAATGCAGTTGTTCGTCTTTTCCGTCATACAAAATGGAGGCATGTAATTGAAACTTGTTGACCAATGAAGCAGTATTTAGTGCTGCTGATATAGAATGTCATTTCCAGATGGTTGTGATATGTTTGTACAAGGTGTAGAGATTTTGCCAGTTAATTAAACAGCAGGAATTGTTTGAAGCTGAATATGATCACTGAGACATAAACAGCAACATAACATTTGCTTGACTGGAGATGTATATTTGTCTTTTTCTTAATCTTTTTTTCTTTCAAATCCATCATTCCAGTCTATGAAGATACCTTATGTGACAAAATTTTCTGGGTCCATAATGTTCAATAATTTGTAAATATAGCTCTATGGTGTGTCAACTGAATTTGAGGAAGTGAATAGGTTTATATTTTAAAAATCCTAGAAGACTGACTGAATCAGCATTTTAACACCTGAAGAGTATTCACTAGCAGGCTGAAAAGAGAATCCCTTGTGAAAATGTAAAATATGAACTACCCATCATTTTTGTTCCCTGGCATTGACAGTAGACCTGCAAAGAACTTGCTTTAAGAGACTTCTTCTGTTGAATTCTTTGTACTTCTAGGCTGATAGTAAGGGCTCTCATTTGCAGGGATGTTTTGTTTGGTATAATGGTTCAAGTATTTCATTTTTAAAGCAACAGCTAGTTGTCAGAATTGCTCAGTCTTGACCACCTCAAACCATCAAATGAACTTCTAAATGTGTCACTACCTAAGCCTGACAACATTAGTGCTGTCTAATAAAACCAGGCATCCTGCAGGCTTTGTTTTTATTTAAGCTGCCAGATGGAATCTTTACAGGCTTCATAAGGTGACTACGGAGGTGAATTATTCATTACCTCACTGAAGTCTGCAGATTAAAATTTTAATGAAGAAAGATCAGGACAGCTTTCGTATTGCTACTTTGTCTTTACCATTAAATGTGACATAATTTGACATCTCTTTTTCTACATATGAATATGCAAGATAATCTAGAAAGTTCTACCATTACATTTGTCATTTTCATTTAACACAGTCACTCAATGGCTGGACAATGTCAAATGTTATTAGACAGTTTATAGCTTTTTTTCCGTATAACTTTACATACGTGTTTGAATATACTGAGTGCAAAATGACTAATATACCTTGCAATTTCTTCATCTAAGACATTAGATAGACATGACAGTTATACTGTGCTTGTAAGCACACTGCGACATAGAATCACCAATTAATAGTTTAATTCTGAAGCTTCTTTGATCTATGTTCATTCTCAGTATGTACACACTGCTGTTTCTCTTTGTATGATATGGAGTAATGAAGCCAGTAATATGAAAAGCAAAGTATGCAGAACTCTTTTATGTTTTACTGACCCAGTATTAGGTCTGAAGCATTGATCACTTTTAATTTACTATGCAATAATTAAGATTCAGAATTATTTAATTTGTCTGTAGGATAGCAATCCTTTTACATGTGCTCTCTGTAGCATTTCATAACCTTACACCCACTTCTTCCTTGATTGGGTTTTACAAACTTCCTTGTCACTTCAGCTACAGCAAAATGATTTATTGTTGGGTGTATGGCTCTTTTCTACACACGAACAGTCATCAATCATGTTTTTCACTGCTTTAAAGTCTTTTGAAACCTTGCCTTGCATCATGGGGTGAGAGCAGCTAAAATATATGTTATCCATACTGCATCTCAGCACACATTAACTCTGGAGAATGTAGCACATGTGCTTCTGAGCTTGCATTAAGCAGAAAAAAATCAAATCACATAAATTATTGACTATACTGTTGAATGAAATGTCAATACTGATTTCCATATAACTGCTATACCTGATTTACATTATTCCAGAAGCAATAACAAAATGTGTGCATGCCTTTTCAAACAAAAAGCATTTCAGCTGTTGTTAACTAACTGGATTAATTACCGGTCAGTAGAAACCAAAATCAATAAGTAAACAGTAAGGAAAAAACAAAACAGAAAAGTCAGTGTTGTGGTTTTCTTGAATTCCATTATAAGTATAGTGGTTCATTTTATCGCTGCTTGATCAGCAGTCTTATGAGGAACAGACATACTGGAAATACTGTACATTTTATTAGTCTGTGACTTAATCTAAAAAAATTAAAAACAAAGTGGTGGTGTCTCATGCAGAGATATTGAATGACTAATTTATGCAGAAAGTATGGACTTTCCCATTCAAATCAATCCTGTCTAGATAAAAGGACGAACGCTATGAGCAGAAATATATGACTTTTTCTTATTCTATATTTGCCTCTTGCTGTATATCACTCTGCTGTACCAATTAGTCGGCAAACTTAATCTTCATTATTTAATTAACAATGTCTCCATGAATGATGTAATTTCAGAATGGTCTGATAATTTCAGTTATTTAATTGGTATATTAGTTGTGACTTCATGTGTTTCCAAACCATATAATTACAGTAGCCAATCTAGTTCATAGTCAAGTACTAGACTAGCTGCCCTCAAAGGCTATTTTAAGCCTAGCCAATTTCCCTCAAAGGTGAGAATCATACCCTGTACCTTGGTTCAGGGAGGTAAACACCTTAACCATAACCATTATGCTACCCTTCAACCTTTGATATAGAGGTACAATGCTTTTTGGAATACAGAAATGTGAAAACGACAAACTATAACCAGGGGTATCATCTGTTGTTGTAATGGCATGCTCATATAGGCAAAATCTAAAAACTAGAGGAAGCAGGATTCATATCAAGTGTAAGTGGCAGCTCTTTCATCAAGTGCTGATCAATAAAAAGAAAAAAAAAAGTCAAAACAATTTTCAGCAAACCTCTGAGATAGTTGTTTTTTTGCAGGGAGGTAAGTTTTAGTTTATATAAACAAAAATATAAATGACATAAATAGTCACATTGGATGGTATTGCGTTGGAGTGTAGCAAAACTTGTTAGTGAGTCCAGAACTTGTTTTCCTGTTATTGACTGTGACAACAATAGCGGTCTTAGACTTGTCCAACCAGAGATAACTGCAGTACCTGCTTTACATTATTCCAGAAGCACTAACAATAGGTGTGCATGCCTTTTCTAGGCTATAGTGAAACAAAAAGCATTCCAGCTATTGTTAACTAACTGGATTAATTAGCGGTCACTTATATTTGTCTTACAACATAAAATCGAATTTCTTCTATGGTAAACTGCTGACCTGATTTACTATGACCCATGCTGATGGAATAAAAAAAGCAAAGTATTTTTGGATATTTGTAAAAAAAAAAAAAAAAATAGATATATATATATATATATATATATATATATATATATATATATATATAAAATATACAGTGCCAATGTCAGAACATACTTAACCTTGCTTTTTATACTAGATGCAGGCAGCATATCTCATCTAGCCTTATGAGATTGCTTGTGTCATATTAGATAACTGAGAATATAACCTATGATGCTGTTTTCTTAACATTTTAAACAAATTATGGAGGGGGAATGAATCCTGCAAAATGACAGCAGAAACTATGTTGAAAAACATTAGCCTTGTCAGACTGACCTGTAATCTCTGCTGCCTAATAGCTGGAGGAGCAGCAAATGTCCAGGCAATTAAGTAATTGGCAGCAATTAAATTTATGAGTCATTATAATGCAAACAACTTCTTGGTCTAATGGCCTTGTATGACATGGAATACATGATGCCATCAGTTTATTTATATATTTTGGGAGACTAATCTCACACAGTATTGTAACAACAGTGTCGCACAACTAGGGTACATACAAAGATAAAATCTGTGACAAGCTGAAGATGGGTCATTGAATGTCCTGACTGTCTCCAGACTCAACCCTTAAAGCCCACAAAACTTTTTAACTGGTAGCACAGCTCAGCTCTCTTACATATTCCTTCAAAATATTTTCATGTTGCCTTCTACAAGCAATATCCATTCTTAAATAGTTAATGGTATACCTTTCAACTGTCAAGATTTTTGAAAAATATCTGGATTTTTGACTCATATTTTTGGTCTTTTCCTCAAAAATGGCTGATTTTCTGGCAAATAACCGAGGACTGAAGTTATTAAGTAAAGGCAACCATTTGAGTTTCAGACTTCATAGCCATCAGATAATGCGTGCCAATACAAAACCTGCTATTCTATCAATTTTTTTAAGTTTCTAAGAGCAATATTTAACAATTGCCCTGATTTTGGGCCTTTGTCCCTCCATTATTCTTGTGCTTACAAGGTACCCAACACACTAGTCATAGGTGACTCTATAGTCAGGCACACTGATGTCCCAATCACCAGGCTAAACAAGGAGAAAGTTACTGCCAGCTGCCTGTCGGGTGCCAGGATCCACCACATAACCCACGCACTCAGGTCACTCTACAACAAGTACAAATATGACTCTGTCATTGTCCATGTTGGTGTGAATGACCTGAGATGTACCTCCCTGGATTACATGAAAAGAGACATGGAGGAGCTCTCGGATCTTGTAGCAAAGGCAAGTATGACCCTAGCCCTGAGTAGCATTCTGCCATCACCCAGAATGATACCACAGTACAAGGACAAAATGATTAACTTCAACAATTGGCTAAACTTCTGGTGTCATTCTAAGGAGATCCAGTATCTGTCTGCCTGGGACAACATGGTCAACAGACCATGATGCTTTTTTATGTTTAGTGCTCTTTGTTTGGTTCCACTGTTTTATTTGAGCACTATTGCATCACTTTATTTTGGTTTAGACCACGATGCTTTGACAGAGATGGCCTGTATCTGTCACTGCTTGGATTCCAGATACTGGCTAAGCCTCTTGCCACCCCTATAGTGCCTTTTTTAGGCAAGATTCAAATGCTAAATTCACCACCGTAGCAGGTACAAGTAAGCAAACTCTGAGGGTAATGCTACTCAATGCTAGAATTCTAAACCTCAAAATGCACTCACTTGAGGCACTCCTTAAAATGGAGAACATCAACATCTGTGCAGTGACAGAGACCTGGTTCAAGGCTCCAGAGAGTACCCCTGCATTACCATGCTATAATTCATACCACACCTTTCGGTCACCTAACCTGGACTGAAACACTAAAGATGGAGGGGTGTCCATATTCATTAAGGATATCCACACCTCCAGGCTAGTTGCTCAACATAATGCATCCGAAATTATCCAAGTGAAACTAACACTGGGCAAGACTGCAATCCAGGTTGTAGCTTGTTATAGATCCACCACCATGCCAGGATTCCCACTCTTCATTTCTTAAGATACTAGAAAATATTAAGGTACAACCCAATACATTAATTATGGGCAATTTCAACTACATCACCATCAACTGGGAAAACTACTCATGTACCAACTCATTCACTCAACATTTTCTGGAATTCATAGATTCCAACGGCTTGAATCAGCTTGTCCACACCCCCACCAGAGGCAGCAATATCCTGGACCTGGTCATTACCAGTATATATGTAACCGATGTTCCACGCCAGAGGTCAACTCCTCGCTGGTCAGATCCGACCAGAAGCTAATCACCCTAGGCATCCATATCCAACCCCCACACCCCATTAAGGAAACCACCATCAAAAACTACTCCAAAGCCAACTTCATGCTTCTTAAGACAGAAGTAGCAAACTTCATGACACCCATGCAGACAGAAAATTGAGGTACAACTGCTGAATCTTACACAAATGCACTGTATAAACACATACACGAGTGCATGGATCGTGCCATCCCCAACAGAACCAAGACATTATCCTCCAAAAAAAGGAAGCCAATCTGGTGGTCCCTTGCCATAAACAAACTCTACAACAGAAGGAAGAAGCTGTTGCAAAAAAGAGTAAAATCCCAAGATTGGAGGAACTCCCTGGTCAGCCTTAGCAAGAAGCTGAGATTTCACATAAAATCCTCCAAAGCCAATTATGAAAATAAAATTGCCACTGATTCCAAAGACAACCACAAAGCATTCTACAGCTATGTCAATAATCTCAATGGCAACACTCAGATATGCTCTGAGCTACAGCACAATGGCACTAAATATATAGAACCAACCGATATTGCCAACATCCTGGCAGATAGGTTCAGTGCTAACTTTGCCCCCCTCTCACCCTCCAAAGCGCCCATCTTAATATCAGAAGAATGCAAAGCCCCTGTAATCATGGATGAACAAGTGAAGACCGCACTCTACAAAGACAAGAACCCAGCATCCATGGGACCAGACAACATCCCAGGCTGTGTACTGCATGAACTACAGAACGAACTGGCACCCCACCTAAGTGCCATGTTCAATCATAGCCTCACCTCAGGCTATGTGCCTACTGAATGGTGCACAGTGACAGTTATCCCACTCCACAAAGGGGGTGCCACCACGGACCCTGGAAACTACTGCCTTGTTAGCCTGACGAGCCTGGTTTGCAAGGCCATGGAACATATCACCTTGGAGTGTATAAACAAAGACATAGGTAACCTCCAAACCCTGGACCCCACTCAGTTTGGGTTTGTAAAAGGTAGATCATGTCTACTAAACCTGATTGACTTCTTTGAAGCAGTCACTAGTGCCATAGACAAGGGCAAGGTATTGCACACAGCCTATCTTGACCTCACCAAGGCTTTCGATACCATCCCCCACTCTGGAATTATAGATAAACTCACTAAACTGGGCATAAATCCCTATGTCACAAGATGGGTGGCCAACTGGCTCACTGACAGAACCCACACAGTAAAGGTAGATGACTCCAAGTTTGACTTTAGACCAGTGACGAGTGGAGTACCACAGGGTTTGGTCCTGGGTCCTCACCTGTTTGGCATCTACTTCTCTGAAGTGCAGGCCAACACAGAAGGTCTTTGGCTAACAAAGTTCACAGATGACTGCAAACTGGGAGCCATAATAGAATCACCTAATGATGTAGACATTCTACAAAAGGGCCTCATAGAGACAGATGCTTGGTGTCAAAGTCATGGCCTCAAGCTCAATGTCAAGAAGTGCATTGTCATCCCCTTTGGGAAAAACTCGGTACCCATGAACTACCACATAGGTAGTAGCTCACTAAACACTGAAAGTGTGATAAGAGACCTTGGGACACAGGTGGACAGTAGTCTCTCCTTTGATAACCACATTGCCACACTAGTCAGGAAATCCTTCTAAGTGGCACACCTCATCATAAAAGGGTTCTCCTCTAGAAAAAGAAGGTCATTGTTCCTCTCTACTCATCTCTAATCAGACCCATTATAGAGTACAATGCCCTGTTTGGCATGTATCTCACAAGACACCTACAACAATTGGAAAGGTCACAGAAATACCTCACAAAGAGGATTACCAGCCTCAAACAGATGCTATATGCAGACCATCTCAAATAACTCTGGCTCTGCTCTGTCACATATCGCCTACTCAGAGGCTATCTCTGCCTAACATAAAAAGCTATGTCAAACCCAGAGCTGTTGGACATGCTACACTTAAAGAAATCCCAATCTCTCCGAACCACATGGTCCAGGGACCTAAACCTTGTCACCACAATAAACAGAATATGCTGGGGGGGATAGATTCCTGTCCCAGAGACTTCCCATACTCTGGAACAAACTACCCATTCATGTCAGGCAAAGCTCCTCATTGGCCCTCTTTAAGAAAAATCTTGACGACTGGATGAGAAATAGAAAATTCACCCTGGGATCACTTCTGTGGCACTGCTTGACAGGGGCACAGGAAAATAATTTTCTTGGGTGGCAAAAGCCAGGGAACTTTTTTGGCTAGGCTTATATAGGCACCAGGGCTGATAGCCTAGTACCTACCTATGAACCTATACACCTTAGAGGTTGAGAGGTATAGTTAATGGGAAACAGCGTTACCAAATGTATGCAAACATGGCGATATTGTTCTTCTGTTCTTACTTTTAAATATTAATATCTGTATTTATTTATGTTTGATTTTATATAGTAATGTCTAAATTAATAGCAGTTAGATCACAACACAAGTTAGAATACAATTATTCATAAAATCCAGTTTTATATAACTAGCAGAATTATTGCAGTAAGTTAAATGCAGCTACATACCCTGGACATCTGAAAATACCTTTTTGAATTGACTAAAATACCCTTAATTACAGACAAGATTTTCTTTATACCTAACTGCAAATCTCCACCCACTCACACCCCGCCTACCTGCTTCTCAACTCCATTAACTATTCTCTCCCCTACCAAAGTACACACCTATTATCACCTCCCCCTTTACTCTTCATGTAACTTGATCTACTAAATCCTTATTTAATTTCCAGTTTACTACAAATTAGCTACTCTCATGCCAACCCTAATCCCAAATACCTCTATCCCATTTAACTTCTCCTCCCACTCCATCCCAAAATTGTTTTACACCTTACTTCACTGTGCATATATCACTGCTCTCTATACTCTTGTTGTTTCAACTAATCATCTTACATATCCTCACATCACCCTATACACCATTACCTTCTTTCCATAAACATCCTACAACTCATACTTAAATGATTTCATGTACTCAAAAATAAAACTGTATCCATCTCTTCGTCTATTCTACCCTCTAACACCCAACTTCCTAAAATAAAAATACCTCCTTCCTATTCTTCATCACCAAAGAACAAGACTAAGTATATTAGATACGTCCCATTAACATCTAGAACTAAACTCTAAACCACCATACTATTCATATCTGGTGACATACATACCATTCCAGGTCCAGACTATAACTCTAGCCCCATTTTAAACACCTCTCCCACCTCAACCTACTTACCCTCACCATACAAACAAATCTCCTTTTATTCTATTAATACCCGAAGCTTCCTCAACAAAGTCTCCCAGTTTCATGCATGGATAGTAAATCACACCCGAGATGTTGTTGCAGTTACAGAAACCTGGCTTAAACCTCACAACCGTGCCAAATATATTCTCCCCCCTGGTTATAACATAACTCGCCTTGACTGTAATAAATAAAGGACGGTGGAGTTGCCATTATTTATTCTAGCCATCTTACTATTTCTCATCATACACAGTCTATTCCATCTTTCTCTCCAGCTGAAATCCTGACAGTTAACCTTAAACTCAGTAACTATACCACCATTACTATAGTAGCCATCTACATTCCTCCAGGCGATAACATTCCCCTGTTGGAAAACATTCTCTCTATCTCTCCCTGAACATCACAAATGAAACAATCCTCCTTGGTGACACAAATATAAATTGGATAACCCTCAGTAACCCTGGATTCCCATACCAAATAAACCTATATGGATTTACACAGCTAATTACCAAACCAACACATTCAAATAACTCCCACTCCACAAGTACCCTCTTAGATTGGATACTTGTCACAACCCTCTCTAAATATCACAATCCAGAAACCCTTCTTGACTCCCTGAGTGACCACTCACCCATAAACGTGTTAAGGTATACAAACCATCTCTCTAAACCTCACAGATATATCATCAGACATAATCTCTCTAACTTCAACCCGGAAACATTTAACACCCTCATCTCAAGAGTATGCTGGGACTTTCTCAGTCAGTCCCCCCTAGATGAAGCCGTTATAGCCTTCAACTCTACTTTTCTTGATATCTTAAACTCATTAACCCCAATCTGTAACATTAGGACAAAAGCGACAATATCTCCTTGGCTAACAAAATCCACACAAACTCTAATAAGGCCTAAAGATAGGTCCTGGAAAAAATGGCTACAAACAAAAGACCTAGCTGACCTACAAAGATATAAAGAACAAAGAAATCTGGTATACAAGCTTATCAATAAAGACAAAAAAGAATTCTACAACAATCCTCCAACAACACTAAAATCTGACCCAAAAAAATTTTGCCATACAATAAACCAAATACTTCATCCTGGTAACCCTACCTCACCCAACCCTTGTCCTGACAAGTCACCAGTAGAGACTGCCAACACCTGAAATACTTACTTCGTTAAATCTATATCCAAACTATTCAACCCCAACAGCTCCAATATAAGTACTCCTAAAGGGCCTGTTCCCTCTTCCACTAATACCTCTCTCAATACTTTCTCCCTCAAGCCTGTGTCCACTACATATATCAGAACCCTGCTCTCTAAGATGAAACCTTGCTCAGTATCTGCTGATAACATCCCATCATACTTTCTCCAGAATGCTGCAGACTCACTTGCCTTGCCCATCTCTATCATTATAAATCACTCTATCTCTGAATTAAAAGTACCATCTATCTGGAAACAGTTCTATACCCTACCTATCCATAAAGGAGGTAACTCCTCAGAAATCTCTAATTTCAGACCCATTGCCATCCTCTCCCCTCTGTCAAAAGTATTAGAAAAATGCATACATACTCAAGTCATGCAACATCTCACTCAGAAAAACCTACTTACTCCTACACAACATGATTTTCAGCCAAAACATAGCACCTACACTGCTCTCCTGTCTTTTCTCAGTACTATTTCCCTGGCTAGAGATTACCATAAACTTATCCCCTGTCTCTTCCTGGATCTCTCAAAGGCCTTTGATTCTGTTTCTCATTCTCTACTACTAAACAAACTGTCTAACCTCAATTTCTTAGTCAAAAAGAAACTCTTTGCAAGTAGGACCCGGTGCAAGGCAGGAAACAGTATAAGTAGACAAAAATTCCCAGCATCAAATACAGTGTAAAGCAACAAATAAGGCTAGTAAGTTGAATACATAACTATTTATTTAAATATAATAAACATCCCAGACCGGTTTCAGCCAACAGGCTTTCCTCAGTGGGAATGAAAGTAATAGCAAATTAGAAGTGACACACACACACACACACACACACACACACACACACACACACACACACACACACACACACACACACACACACACACACACACACACACACACACACACACACACACACACACACACACACACACACACACACACACACACACACACACACACACACACATATATATATATATATATATATATATATATATATATAGCATGAATCATCTAATAGGATTCTTCCCAAAGTGATCTTCCCAACATTCAAATTGTTTCCTGTATGGAAAATAAAGAGAAAATATAAAAGTTATACAATAAATCAACCACATAGTTACTGTCCATAGTAATTATAAAAATAAAAATAAACATATAATATTGTTATAAGTGATCTTTTAAACCAGGTGAAAACAAAGCACCCAGTTTAATGATCCAATACTTCTCTTTTTTAGTGAGAATGGAATGCCATCCTTGTTTATTGGATCTATCACCAAGAATTCTGTCTATAATCCTGAACTGGAATCTGGATGAGTTGTGTTGTATACAATGTCTAAATAGGGCATGGGTCTCCCTCTTGGTTCGTATGTCACTATGGTGCTACGACATGCATAATCAAAGTGGTCGTGATGTCTGTCCAACATAAAATGAACCACATGTACATGTTGCAAGGTACACCACCCAATCACTGTTACGATTGCCAAAGAATTTCATGTCAAAAATCCTGTCAGTGTTTTTGCTGGTGAAGTGTTTCGATGTAAAAATAAATGAACATGATGAACAATGACCACAATGGTAGGTACCCCATAGTTTATCACCTGTCATGGTTAGTTGATGGTGTATTGCCCCAGCCGAACTGGCCCTCTTAAAATGTGAAAAAAATGACCCAAGTGTCCTCCCTCTCCTGTATCCATACTTACATACATCACCAATCCAGGGTGTGAGCTCCTCATTGGCAGTAAGAATGTTCCAATGTTTGAACATAACATTCCTGATTAGGTTGATGCTGTGTCCAAATGTTGTGATAAACCGGATAGATTCATCCTGTTCAATCTGAGTTTTGTCACGGTAACTAAGAAGGGAGGTTCTGGTAGAATTGATAGCAATTTGTTGGGCACCCCGGATGTCTGGCTCCTTGTAACCCCTAGCTCTAAACCTGTTGGCCAGATCCTGTTGGGATTCTTCATAATCGTTTTCTGAGGAACAAATTCAGGAACTGAGATTTGGGTATGTTTCAGATGATGTGGTTGGGATGCATGCTCGTTGCATGTAGTAAGTTGTTGTACTGGGGGTATTTACGAAATGTTTTACTTTGTAAAGTGTCATCTAGATTTCTAGTTATGGTCACATCCAGAAAGTTGATCTCATTTTTGTCATGAGTGGAAGTAAATTCCATACCCCATTTGTTTTGGTTAAGGTATAATACAAATTCTGCCAAATATTCCTCATCACAATGCCAAACCAACCAACAATCATCCAAATACCTATGCCAAATGTCAAGTTCCTCAAGATATAGGTTGATTCTGGAGTCATAAATGAGATGCTCCTCAATGTATCCCATAAATAAGTCTACATATATGGGAGCAATTCCTTTGAGCTGCCAATAGCATTCTCCCTGAAAATAGAAAACATTTTTATTGAGAACATGTTCAGCCATGCAGTCCAAAAGTGTATTAAAGCCTACGGGATAGAGTTGGGCTCTGTCTAAGCCCAATGTGGTATGTTGGTGTATAGAGCCTTGACATCCAAGGTGCAGAGTAGCCAGTCAGGTTCTAGCTGATTGTCAGCAATGATGTGTAGAGATTGTGTGGCGTCCTGTATTCTGGCGCGAATCCCAAGAATTCTGTCTATAATCCTGAACTGGAATCTGGATGAGTTGTGTTGTATACAATGTCTAAATAGGGCATGGGTCTCCCTCTATGTCACTATGGTGCATGCATAATCAAAGTGGTCGTGATGTCTGTCCAACATAAAATGAACCACATGTACATGTTGCAAGGTACACCACCCAATCACTGAATTTCATGTCAAAAATCCTGTCAGTGTTTTTGCTGGTGAAGTGTTTCAATGTAAAAATAAATGAACATGATGAACAATGACCACAATGGTAGGTACCCCATAGTTTATCACCTGTCATGGTTAGTTGATGGTGTATTGCCCCAGCCGAACTGGCCCTCTTAAAATGTGAAAAAAATAACCCAAGTGTCCTCCCTCTCCTGTATCTATACTTACATACATCACCAATCCAGGGTGTGAGCTCCTCATTGGCAGTAAGAATGTTCCAATGTTTGAACATAACATTCCTGATTAGGTTGATGCTGCGTCCAAATGTTGTGATAAACCGGATAGATTCATCCTGTTCAATCTGAGTCTTGTCACGGTATCTAAAAAGGGAGGTTCTGGTAGAATTGATAGCAATTTGTTGGGCTAGCTCTAAACCGATTCTTCATAATCGTTTTCTGAGGAACAAATTCTGCGAATCCGGAGGAACTGAGATTTGGGTATGTTTCAGATGATGTGGTTGGGATGCATGCTCGTTGCATGTAGTAAGTTGTTGTACTGGGGGTATTTACGAAATGTTTTACTTTGTAAAGTGTCATCTAGATTTCTAGTTATGGTCATATCCAGAAAGTTGATCTCATTTTTGTCATGAGTGGAAGTAAATTCCATACCCCATTTGTTTTGGTTAAGGTATAATACAAATTCTGCCAAATATTCCTCATCACAATGCCAAACCAACCAACAATCATCCAAATACGTATGCCAAATGTCAAGTTCCTCAAGATATAGGTTGATTCTGGAGTCATAAATGAGATGCTCCTCAATGTATCCCATAAATAAGTCTACATATATGGGAGCAAAGGACGATCCCATAGCGGTTCCTTTGAGCTGCCAATAGCATTCTCCCTGAAAATAGAAAACATTTTTATTGAGAACATGTTCAGCCATGCAGACCAAAAGTGTATTAAAGCCTACAGGATAGAGTTGGGCTCTGTCTAACCAAAATTTAAGGGCTTCCAATCCAGCCCAATGTGGTATGTTGGTGTATAGAGCCTTGACATCCAAGGTGCAGAGTAGCCAGTCAGGTTCTAGCTGACTGTCAGCAATGATGTGTAGAGATTGTGTGGTGTCTTGTATTCTGGCACAAATCCTAATTTTAAGTGGGAAATTGATGATTTTTTGGACCTGGCTGTCTCAGAGGGTATTATATCCGACACAGTCAAGACACATCTGATGGTCCAGGATCCACAGAAACAAACATTATACCTGCTACCCAAGATACACAAATGCCTTAACAAACCTCCTGGAAGACCTATTGTATTTGGGATGGGCTCACTGATGGAATCATTGTCTGAGTTTTTCACATTGTATCTTAAACCACTACTAAGCCTGATTCGCACCAGAATACAGGACACCACACAATTGGAACATTGGAACAAACATTGGAACATGCTTACTGCCAATGAGGAGCTCACACCCTGGATTGGTGATGTATGTAAGTATGGATACAGGAGAGGGAGGACACTTGGGTCATTTTTTTCACATTTTAAGAGGGTCAGTTTGGCTGGAGCAATACACCATCAACTAACCATGACAGGTGATAAACTATGGGGTACCTACCATTGTGGTCATTCTTTATCATGTCCATTTATTTTTACATCGAAACACTTCACCAGCAAAAACACTGACAGGATTTTTGTCATGAAATTCTTTGGCAATTGTAACAGTGATTGGGTGGTGTACCTTGCAACATGTACATGTGGTTCATTTTATGTTGGACAGACATCACGACCACTTTGATTACGCATGTCGTAGCACTGTAGTGACATACGAACCAAGAGGGAGACCAATGCCCTATTTAGAGATTGTATACAACACAACTCAGCCAGATTCCAGTTCAGCATTATAGACAGAATTATTGGTGACAGATCCAATAAACAAGGATGGCATTGAATTCTCACTAAAAAAGAGAAGTACTGGATCATTAAACTGGGTGCTTTGTTTTCACATGGTTTAAATGACCATTTATAACAATATTATATGTTTATTTTAATTTTTATAATTACTATGCACAGTAACTATGTGGTTGATTTATTGTATAACGTTTATATTTTCTCTTTATTTTCCATACAGGAAACAATTTGAATGTTGGGAAGATCACTTTGGGAAGAATCCTATTGGATGACTCATGCTATATATATATATATATATATATATATATATATATATATATATATATATATATATATATGTGTGTGTGTGTGTGTGTGTCACTTCTAAGTTGCTATTACTTTCATTCCCACTAAAGGAAAGCCTGTTGGCTGAAACCGGTCTGGGTCGCTTATTATATTTAAATAAATACTTATGTATTCAACTTACTAGCCTTATTTGTTGCTTTACACTGTATTTGGTGCTGGCAATTCTGTCTACTTAACCTCAATTTCTCCCCAGATACAATAGCATGGTTAACAAGCTATCTTACTGACAGACTTCAGTCAGTGAGATGGGACACTGCTCTATCCACTGTCCTTCCTATAAAAATGGGGGTCCCTCAAGGATCTATTTTAGGACTGCTACTTTTCAACATTTTCACCAACATACTCTATACCTCCTGTCCGCACTCCTCTATTATCCAATATGCCGATGACTTTACAGTCATAACAGTAGCTAACTCTCCCTCTGAAATCTTATCAGCTACCCAGTCTTCATTTAATTTAGTGGAAAAACGGCTCTCCAACAATCAACTTATCCTCAACCAAAAAAAAAACTACCACTCTTCCTCCCAAAATCAGTAAATCACATTAAGTCCTCCTTTTCTATCCTATCCCTTAACAATACCCCCATATTAGTAGAAGCTAGCACACAACTACTCGCGTTACAATTGATGATCAATTAAAATTTGATCTTCACATAATAATTGTATTAGGAAAACTCACCTCAAACTTTGTCTTTTATATAGAAATAAAAAATGTCTCACCCAGGAAGCAAGAATTGCTCTCACTCGGGTTTACCTTCTCCCTTGTTTAACTTATTGCTCACAAATCCTCACTAACCTTAAGTCCTCTCTCCTTGCTAGACTAGAGTCTACATACCACAAAATAGCTAGATTTGCAACTCAGCAATCCTATAAATCCCACCATTGTCTCTCTAAAATATTTGAACTGGCTTGAACTGCCTCACCTCCTCCTCCTCTCTCAGCTTCAAACCATATACTCTGTTCTTTACCAGCCATCATACCGTCTGGCCTTACACTCTGCCATCTCCCCCTATGTTCCTGCAAGAAATCTCTGCAGCTCTTCCCAAAACCTATTAAATATCTATAAGCCCGAGTCTAAAGTAGGGGGCAGCCTATATAGCTACCACCCCTCCATTGCATGGAACAGACTCCCCCCTAGAAATTCGAACACTCCTACATTCCAAAGAATTTAAACTAACAAAAAAATATTTTAAAGGTCAATGAATCTGCCACTGCTTCAACCTTCCTTGAAAACACCCATCTTATCAACTTCTCCTCTTTTTCTTATATCTCACTATTTTCCTGTTCTATTGACCACAAATATATCTATATATATATATATATATATATATATATATATATATATATATAAATATAATTTTTCTAAGTTCCTGTTTGATTTTGTTTGACTTGTACTAATACTTATAAAAATGTTGAAAAACTAACTACTTTCACGGCTCTTATCTAATTGTTTGACATGTACTACTACTTTTTATACTATTGTATAAATAACTACACTTATAAGTAGAAACTGGAGCTTTTCTCTCCAGGCCTCTGCTGAAAAAGGGCTTCGGCTCAGTCAGACATTTGCGGTCAACAAATGTAAAATATAATAAATAAACAAATAAATATGGGCACATCAGTAGTTTGTAAGAATAAGCAAATGAAATAGAAAAAAAAGAGACATGAGAATCAGATTTAGAGGGGGGAGAACAGATGCAGCAAAAATCATATTCACATCCAACATACAGAGATGAGAATGTGGTTCTTTATCCAGTAACCCCTGATTTGAACTTTGGAAAAAAGAAGAGACTATTAATAAGTTTGGAGACATATCAAATTTACAATCTGTTTCTGTTTCACTCTTTGTTTTAGAAAAGCCTTAAGCTGTTTTAGGAGTATAGCTTAATCTTCAGATATTCATAGGATCATAGGTTCATAGGATCATAGGAGGTTACTCGGCTAATGGCCCAGGGACCCTTACAAGCCTAGCCAAGAGTTTATCCCCAGAAAAGAAACCTCAGTCAGCACTTATCACCCCTGTCAGTGAGGGATAAAGGTGGAACCCCTGGGACAAATTTGTGGTTCCCATCCACTCATCAAGATTGCACTTGAAGAGGGTCAGTGAGGTACTCTGTTTGACATGTATGGGAAGTCTATTCCAGAAATGGGTCAGCCTCTGGGAGACAAACCTGTCTCTCCAGCAGGTTTTTTTGATGTGGCATATTAGATTTAGGCCTATCGAGCAGGTAATGCATGAGGAGTTAGACTTATGTATATGGAGCATCTCTAGTAGGGCAGGGTCCGAGATTGCCTTTTAGGTAGACACAGATCACCTGCAAGCAATGTGTATGATACCGAGTAGAGTGGTAGTGATTTGAGCCTGTCCACATAGGACAGGTGTCGGAGGCCATGGATTCTCTTTGTGGGGTATTTCTGTGGCCTTCTAAATTTGCAATGACTTTGGCACATAATTACTCATTTTTAATTAGTAGAATGCCACTTAATTATGAGAATGTCACTAGTAACATATGCTGGAGCAGTTGCTCTTAGGCAACATTCATGTTAAATTGTGTGGGTTTTATTGTATGCCCATTCAACTGTAAGATCAAAAGGCATGACTCCAGAAGAAGGTCACACCATCCTAATACTGGAAACAATAAAATTCAATGATAATATACTGTTGCTGTGCATGAAATTTTATTTCATACTCATTAAGATGAATACTTGCCTATGTGAGAGATGGTCATCTGTAAAATATATTCCTTAAGTTGGCTTCACCAACTGTGTATATCATGCAGAATCCCTGGTTGCTGTATTAATAGGTGGAACATTATACCAGCTGCCTACCACACTGCCTGACAGTTCAGGGAATAGCACTTTTCTAACATCTTCACAAGAGTGTAGTTTGAGAGCAACATGGATGCAATCCATGGTACCAAGTAATATTTGGAGGGATAGAGTGCTGTTGAATCCTTCCACTGTTGCATAGTAACTGGTTGTTATTGATTAGAACCAGATACAGTTCTTAGTCTCACTTCATATGAGGGGGATTTCATCAAGAATCCAGGAGGATGACGACTGGGGCCCTCAGTACAGTGTTATCCATAAAGTGCTGGAACATGCTTGGTGGCTGGCATTTCTTCATTTACATGGAATTTGGATTTTCCCCAAGGTGTGTGCTCTCATGTAGGATAAATTCAGGTATGTATCACACAGCTTACATCAGCTCTGTTTCCAGGTGACATCTGTCAGTAAACACATGGTCAGATATCTGGCTTAGATATAATATATGATGAAACCTGGTTAGTTGCTGTCTGTTTGTGCACTGTGCTACAGCTGGTGCCTTGTTTTCAGCCATCAGCACACATCCCTGTGTCAGTTTAGTAGCTTATAATGATCACATTTCTCTCTGCTGCAGTGACAATTTTTCATCTTATCAGACAGTTTAGAGCATGATGCGACATGGTTTCCTAATCACACATACAGCAGGAATGGTTGAGCACCTTTTCATTTGCATTCAGTAATTGTTGGCATAAATGGTGCAGATTTTTGCAAATTCAATAATTATTTTATTTCACATTTGCTAGCTAGGGGCTTAACATTTTTGTTAATTAAATGAACTTCTCTGATAACACTGACTGTAGCAAATCCCCCGAATGTAAATTCTGAAAGAATATGACACAGTCCTTTTTGAAAATGAGTAAGGAAACCGTTTTCATGAAATGTCCCTTAATTGAAACAAATCTCTTTGAATCATGTTTCCTGATGTTGGTAGTTGGTATACATCACTTAAACATTAGCATGGCATTAAAGCATACCATTGATCTTTTTTGACATGTTTGATGATGTGCTTTATAGGCAAATTAAAGACACAGCCATATTTACTTCTTTTGTACACTCTTATGGCAATTCAGTCATGGATTATTTGCATATGAATGCACTTTATAAGACTATGTTATTAAGTATTGAAAGAATATACATGATTTATGTTTTGTGTGTAGGGATGAACTTTATAATACACACATTTTGGATGATATGTCCATTGACAGGTTTGGCTTTTCTGTTCCCTGTATTTGTATTACAATAGTTTTAATTATTTAGATACTTTATTGACAAGTGCGTGATGGAGATGAAGTGCCTGAAATCATACATCTCATCTTCTCAGTGCACAAAATCTGGACAAAGCTTAAAATAATGGGGGGACAAAGGTCCAAAAATAGGGACATATTTGAAATACTGCTCTTATAACCTTAGAAAGTTGCTAGAATAACATGATTTGTGTTAGCATGCATCTCCTAAAGGATATGATGTCTGAAAATGAAATCATTATTTATTGATTTCAATCCCCATTGACTTGCCAGAAATTCACAAATGTTATAAGAAAAAGACCAAAATATCAGGCAAAAATATGGATATTCTACAAAAATCTGGACAGTTGAGCCGTATGTCTGAGATGGGTGGTAGGATTCACACTGTAGGACAGACAAAGAAATGAGGATATCAGAGCAGAAGCCCATATAGCTCCACTTACAGAGAAGGTCAAAGGGACCAGATTATGGTGTTTCAGGCACATGTACAGGAATGTAGAAAACAATCTGGTGAAAAAGATTTGGGACAAACGGGAAGAAGGCAAGATGAAACAAGGGCATCCAGCAAAGAAATGGATAAACTGTGTGAAAGAAGACCTGTGAAAGTCAAGCATGACTCTTGGAGAAGGTAGAAGAGTGTCACTGAACCCAAACTCACAGAGAAAATGGGAAGAAAGGGATTGTTGATTATGGCAGTGATGATGATTGGCAGTCACACCTGGTCAACCTGTAGCTACTTAATTTCAAGTCAAACTTACTCTTGACAGTACGCTCCTTAAAGAGATAAACCATCAACCTTATCTTGTCAGAACTCCCATATGGAGAACCCCTACAGACCACACCTGTAGTGATTATTGGGCTAACTTTTTGAATGAAACTAGAAACATTAAGATATGCTTTTAGAAAGATGACATGAGTATGAAAAAATAAATTATTTATTGAAAATTCAGTAGTGTTTGTAAATATTAATTGCTTTTTCAAAAAAAGCATACATCACTAATGCAATTTATAACAGCAGAATTAAGAAAGCCAAAATCTAACATTACAGATTTATTTTTGTAATGGAATATAATATATTAGCAGATAACAGGTAAAATATGACTGGCACATCTTACATTCTGAGGAATATTTTAGCAGTGCAGTAAGAACATTTTCTCAGTGTCTGAAGCTCAACACATTTTTATTAAACACAATCATTTCAACAACTCTTCCCATATGAATTTTGATGGTAACTGAGCCTACTACCCCTGTGGCAATTACAATGTATGTGGGTTTATAATTCCTGGAAGCTGATCACAGCTGGGAAGGTATGCCTGCAGTATTGGCCCAGTTATATGAGCCTTGATGTGAGCCTGAAGATTGTTTTACACAGGTGAAATTAAGACTGAGGAGCACATCAGGGATGTTAAAGATATTCACTTTAAACTGATACATTTAGGGATCTTACTAGTTTAAAAAGCAGATTACTGGAAAACATATGTTACTCCTCACATTAGAGGATGAATCTCTGTTAAAGATTAAATTTTAATCTAAAGAGACCATTCTTATTTTAAAACATAGTACTTTCAGAGTGTAGGAACACACAAACGGTGATTCAGAAGGGCTTAATGCACTTTAGAAGCCTTAGCTCTAAAGGTTTGCATAGAACATTAAGCATGAGCAATTCAAAAGACTGCTTGCTCTCTGACTATGGTTTTATGCTGACAGTGGCCATAGGTCAAACAGTAGCCCTGTGGCAAAGCTGCATGCAAGTACAACAGCTGAGTCAGTCACAAATACAAATTGTTACAGTCACAAATACAAATTGTTTTCCCCTGAAATATCACTGACACTGGAATAACATGGTAGATCGTTTCAGCTACAAAGTTTTTTTTTTTTTTCAGGAGGATGAAAATTTGTAAGCTGTCAAAAGATTCTGTACACCCTTTCACCCCTGTGGATGGGATTGTGGCTCATCGCATTAGTACAGGTAAGTACTGTGGAACCATGTATGTTTGTGTGTGTGGTAATTTTTATGTGTGTGTGTGTGTGTGTGTGTGTGTGTGTGTGTGTGTGTGTGTGTGTGTGTGTGTGTGTGTGCATGTGCATGTGTGTGTGTGTGTGTGTGTGTGTGTGTGTGTGCGTGCGTGCGTGCGTGTGTGTGTGTGTGTGTGTGTGTGTGTGTGTGTGTGTGTGTGTGTGTGTGTGTTGGGAGGTGCTTATGATACCATGATGTGTGGGCTGGAAGAACAAACTATACAGTGGTTAAAGAAATGAGAATTACCTGCTAATGAAGTATTCCTCAGTGCAGATTTACTTTGTCTGTGAATCCATAATTCTCACCATTGTGCTAATTGTCAGACCCACATTTACCAATTAGTGTTGAGTGACAGTATCACTCAGAATCTCAGGGATAGTGTTACAGAAAATACATGTTCTATCACCTATTAATAATCTAATAATCACCTATTGTGATGTGCAGTGCCAGCATCAGTACTACGGCCTGAGGTCATCACCTGTTGTGATGTGCAGTGCCAGCAGCAGTACTGTAATCTGAGATCATCACATGTTGTGATGTGCAGTGCCAGCATCGGTACTAGGATCTGAAATCATCACCTGTTGTGATGTGCAGTGCCAGCAGCAGTACTGTAATCTGAGATCATCACCTGTTGTGATGTGCAGTGCCAGCATCAGTACTAGGATCTGAAATCATCACCTGTTGTGATGTGCAGTGCCAGCATCCTGTTGTGATGTGCAGTGCCAGCATTACTATTGTGATCTGAGATCATCACCTGTTGTGATGCGCAGTGCCAGCATCAGTACTGTGATCTGAGATCATCACTTGTTATGATGTGCAGTGTTAACACTGGTACTGTGATCTGAGGTCATCACCTGTTATGTTTTAATTTTTCCCTCTGATCCCTCATATATCCTCCTACTTAACCTTATTATTAATTCAGGGAATGCAAATGCTTCCATTGCCCTACTCATAAAATCCCAACTTACTCTGTTGAATGCTTTCTCTGAATCAATATCCACCAACAACAGCAGTATTTCCTTATACTCTACTTCCTGCCAGATCATCATTGTTCTATTAATGTTGTCAAATGTTTGCTTCCCCTCCACAAAACTGTATTGATCCATATCTATCAATTTTGGCAACACTTTTGCCATTCCTTTAGGTATTATAGACATAAACACTTTATAATCATGGTTTCAAATTGAAATGGGCCTACATGAAGCTAAGTATGATGGTTCTTTTCCATCATTATGTATTACAGCCAACACAGCTTTCTTCCAGGATGTTCGTACTGCCCCTCCTTTTAAAATACTGTTACACAAAACCTTTCAGATCTTTATCACTTTCTTCCCTCCTAGCTCCCAAACTTCCATAGGAATACTATCTATTCCTGGAGACTTTCCTGCAGATTGATTGTATATATCCATTTTTATTTCATCTCCTCCTATCACATTACATATCTTGTTCATTTATCATCCCTCCCCATCATCACTTGCCCACCTATTTGCTTGTCTGTCTATTGTCCTCTTCGCCTTTAGTATATATACTGTACTGAGTCTATGTTGTGTGTTTGTCTGTCCCTGATACCTGCTCTATTCTCTGTTTCTCTTTCTCTCTCTCTTCTGTTCACAGACATTGCCTTCCCCACCTTCCCTTATTTTTTAAAATTTAGAGTCTCTTTTCATGACCAAAAAAAAAAAATCATACTCTGCTTACCCTTATGTTATGCTTGCTGTCCACTGTTCTGCTCTTTCCTATCTGCCCTGTTTCCTCCTCATTGATATGGTAAATGGGGAAACACATTAGTCATGTCTGGTGACTGTTGTGCTGCCCTTCTTATACAAAAGGAGTATAAGATACAGCTGTGTAATACTGTGCTGTGCACACAAGCATACTAGCCTGCCTTTATTGTGACATCCATAAAGTCAGTCACATGCCCTCCTGCAGTATTGGTCCAACTGTAGATCAGAGAAGTACTCCTCCTCCCATTTGTACTACAGCTGACTTAGCACTCTGGTCCTTTGCTTGGATTGATATTCAATGGCTGTCACATGTCTGGTGACCTCTGTGTCTCTATATTAAACTACCTCTGCTAAACTTACTGCACAGCATAGGAGTGCAGCACTTGTTTATGAATTTGTAGACCTTGTAGTGCTTTTTAGTGTGTGTGTGTGTGTGTGTGTGTGTGTGTGTGTGTGTGTGTGTGTGTGTGTGTGTGTGTGTGTGTGTGTGTGTGCGTGACTCAATATCTCCCTTTGTACATTGCAAATAGAAGCACTTTTTTATTCTATGCTATAAAAGGTCTATAAATAATAGATCTCATAAGTTTATAATTAAGGAGTCCTTGCATAGATATATGCTTTAATAATTTATATGATTTTAAATATTTTAAAAATTATTATGCAAATTCCATTTTCTTAATACAGTACGAGTAAATAAAAGGACACAGTGGTTATAACACTGCATAAATAACAGAACTTGATAGGTATGAATTTGACTTATTTATGCATTTTTCTGCAGGCATGACATTTCGTTGCATATTATTTTTATGGAACAATTTAGTGACAAGAAAGTGAATAGAATTTTCTCTCTTTTAAATTTATCCCCAGGGTAATCGTTCAGTGTATACCTAACATAAATCCTTGCTAATAAAACAGATAAATACATTAATACTACAATTGGTCTGGAAAAATAGAATAGAGAGTGGCAAAAACAATAACTTTTTTATCTCATTCTTTGCAAAATTTCTTTGTTGTGCATTTTCCTTCCCTTTCCTCATCTGTACTTTCCTACAACAATACCCTCTCTGCTCAGGTTTCTAAATTATTTGTAGATTCCCTATACTGGATACCAAGTACCTAATTAAAATATATTCACAGTTATGTTCTTTGTTGCATAAACAAATGATATTAATGACACGTTTCTTTATTTGAACATTTTGGCGTACATTCACCTGCATTCAGTTTAATATTATATTTCTGGGTATATAACCATGAATGTGTTGGTAAAGCAGCTTCTCAAAAAAAAAACTGTAATGGGTTTTGGAGAGCATGTATCAAGTGAGGTGATCCTTTCAGGGGAGACCTAGGTGTTTATTAGGTGCTTATTAGGGGAGTCACAGGTATGTCTAAAATGCTGTGTATTCAAAAATGTAAGCATTTAGCATAAATGTTATGTGTTTGTCAGCTTAAAATGGCAAATCAAATACAGAAAGATAGGTAGCTAGACAGCCACATAGATAGAACTATGCCTATACAGCAATATAAAGTGTACTTATTTCAGGTGTATGTTATAGGAAGGAAGCAGTGTCCTTCTATGTGGTATAATATTTTTTTTAAGTATGAAGAGACCAGAAGTACTTTTTTATATATACATAATGCTTTTTCTATGATTCAAGGGAGGCTTATTGTGACACATCCAACAACTTAACAGCCTTTGCAAAGTCACAGTGATTTTGTCTGAAATGCACATGTATGTGATCACGAGGTCCCAGAGTATTAGTACTTTAAAAATAAAGTTTTATGTGGGGAGCAAGTTCCTGTACTTTGTAAGAGTATTTTCTTCCCATATCTCCTACTAAATTATATAATTATCATTGATGCTGCATCACAATGGAGAAATGGAAAATGATTATGTTTTGGCAAAAGTTGAGTATGTTTTGTTCTTCATTGCTTGTGCAGATTTAAAAGTTTTTTTTCATAAAACACAGTGCTAAAACACTGTGTAATCTGAGCAAATACCCATGTTTGTTTGTACTAGCAAGTAATATCAATAAACAGCACTGTCTAGAATGCTTCTATAACAGTTACAAGTGTAATAATAGGAGGCATTATGAATTTACACTTCATTATTAGAAATTATACATTGACCCCCCCATTAATATTCCAAAACATGCACGCTGATTGGCCAGCATGCCGATTGTAAATCCCACAATATACCATCGGAAAAAGATCCAGTCGCCTGGACTTTTTTTCCATTGGTATAAAGTATCCAAAACCTTTTTTTTAAATAAATAAAAAAAAAGAAAAAGAAAAAAACGGAGCAACGGAGCATTTCCTTTCTTCGTTGCTTCCGTTTCAAAGCATTGATGTACTGGGTATCCATAGGAACGCAAGTCCCATACGCATGGGCAGTACATCAACACAAGGAAGCAGTATACTAACACTGATGGAAGAACAGTACAGCGCTGTTATACAAAGACATTATTTAAGAAAAGTAAGTATTTTTTCTTAAATAATGTCATTGTATAATAGCAATAACCAACTCCGTGAATGTGGTATATTGATATTTACCCACGGTTGGCTTTATTTAATCACTCAGGCTTCACCCTTGTGATTAAACCACACCAACTGTGGGTAAATCTTCAATATACCACACCACGTCGTTGGTTATTGCTTAATTAATTTACTTTGTTTATCTCTACCAATCCTATCTCAACATTTTACTCCTTTTTTTTCTACCTTTACAACACTTTATTTTCCTTTATTCTAACCTTCATCATTCACTCTCCTTTCCTACATTCCTACCCATTTTAAATATATGTCACTTATTTATCCATTTCCAGTTTTATATGCTCACATTTTACTTTTTCTTACTTTTCTTCATCACCACCTGTCTCTCTTTTCTTTATCTTTCAAAATATTTTACACAGATTGATATTTTCTTTTTTCTTTCTTTCTGCTTAAGATAATAGGCATTCCCAATCATGGGAATCAGAAATGCAATCATAAACTGTTGTAAAGAATGTTGCCTTCTGTGATAAAATAATCATCTCACTCAGTGGGACAGATTTCTTAACAGACCAGCATTGTCAAGTAATCTCTTATAATGAATAATATGAGTATGCATTAGTACAGGTCTTCCAGACAGTTTTTTGGGGTGAGGGAAGGGAATAAATAATTATCTGAACTGCTAGACAAAGTGGTGAGCAGCTGTTTCCAACTGGCTCAGGTTGATTTGGGTGAGAGGTTCATAAGTTCATAGGTATATACTAGGCTAATGACCACTAGGGCCTTTATAAGCCTAGCTGTGTAACCCAACCCAGTTGTGTCCTTATGTATCATGGGTGTTTATTAGGAGGGAGTGTGTTAGCAAGTTTTTAGAGGTTATGTGGGGATGAAGGTAAGAGTGGGCATTACTGCTTGTCTCTGTCTGTCAGACAAATTGTGGCCAGGGCCGCAGTGAATTTCTAATTTCCCATTCATTGGTCGCTGTTGCTCTTAAATAGTGTTAAGAATGGGGATCCTCTGTAACACACATTTGTCTCACCAATATATCCTATCTATGTCATAAGCAAAATTTAAACCCTTGGATCTAATGGTTCTGATACTGTTCATTTTGCAGATGTGTAAAAGGTCCATCAGAGATGGATCCAAGGATGCCTTGTATGCCAGAAATAGACTGCCTCTCAGTACACTATAGGAGACCAAGTATACAGATAGGGTATTAAGGTGATCAATATAGGACAATGTGTTTATACCCTTGATTCTCCTGACAATTAACATTTGGTGCTCCAGCTGTTATATATGTCTAGTCAGGTACATGCCAAAGGGGACATTATACTCAATGATGGATCTGATAAGGGACAAAAATTGGCAGTATGACTTCTTTGGACCTGGATACCATGCCCTTACTTATAAATTAGATCAAAAGCCTGATTACTGTCTAGATATGCTCCCATATCCATGATTACTGCATCAACTTTTAAGGGTGTTTTATTGATGGAGTAATTAGCCTGGGGTGGCAGTCTTCCCAAAAGGCACTACAATACATTTCTTGGCATTGAGTTTGAGTCCATGACTTTGGCACCAGTCATTTGTCTGTATTAGACCCTATTGTAAGATGTTTGTGTTATGGAGGGAATCTATGACAGCTCCCAAGTTGCAGTCATCTGTGAATTTGGACAGCCACAGGGCCTTGACATTCACCTTTTACTTCCTAGAAGTAGATACCAAACAGAGCTGTGAGGTACACCTGATGTCTGAAGTTGTGCAAATGAAAACTGACAAAACTGTTGTGTAAGGGCTCTGATTGTATAAGCATGGGGATTTTTTAATTAAATATATATACTTTTTATTATTTTATTTATTTGTTGACATTTGTTAACCGAGTTTGTTCAACTGGGCTTATGGCTCATTTTCAGTGGGGACCCGAGGAGAAAAGCTCCAATACATAGACACAATAAAGAATAGTCAAACTTTACAATCAAAAATGTAGAAACAATCTGTTATACAAAAAAGTTAAACAATAGAATAGCAATGTAAACAGATAATACATTGGGCTGGATTCACGAAACCTCCGTGTAAGACTTAATATGTCTTACTCGGAGACTGCAGTTGAACGGTATGACGTTAGCATGTCATGAATATTCATGAGGGCACGCTGACTCATCCATAACTCTTACACGGACTGAGTAGGCAAGCAGGGGGCGTGTCCGACTGCAGAGCAGTCTAAAAGTCCACGCCCCTGCAAGGTTTTAAAAAGCATAATGCCAACAGACAAGAGCGAGTCCGCTCAAATGTACTTGCACCCAACACCACACTCCCTGACACTGTAAACCCCCATCAGAGTTATAGAACATAAAATATTAAATATTTTTTTAAATCCACGATTTAGCTGCCCATATTTGCGCTTGTTTGCACGGGTGTGCCCATTGCTTAACCACAGTTAGCAATTGTGACATTGAAGAGCATATAAGAACTACATATGCAAATTAATCCAAATAGCAATAGCATAATGGTAGAGCGTATGCACAAAGAGAAGGCATTCACGGTTCGAGTCCCACCACTCCCCTTCTTATTTATGTTTTAAATCAGTATTTGAAATAATACCAGACAAATATGATTAAAATTTTATTAAAAGCAGTGACATGGCCAATGTATCAGCGAACAAAATATATATTTTGAAAAGACCCAGATATATAATAGCATGCCGTTAAGCAACGTTTTACACAGCTAAACACAGGTGCCCATAGTTTAATAGCGCTTTACCCATCTAAACAGAGGTGCCCATAGTTTAATAGCACTTTATCCAGCTAAACAGAGTTGCCCATAGTGTAATAGTGCTTTACACAGCGCAATAGAGTTGTCCAACGTTTAAAAGCGCTTTACCCAGTGCAATGTGTTTGCGAGGACGTGCGCACCGCACCAACCAGGGCACCGTAGGGCACAGGGGAGCAACGTAGAGCTAAGTTGCTTAAACGCAGCCACACCCCCTGGCCTGTCTAGACAGTATTAAAATAAAAGAATGACAAGGTTTGAACCCAGGACCCTTTGCATCATAATCAAAGTACAGAACCACTAAGCCATGACAACAGAGGGGAAACAGCCACTATTAACATTCATAAACTTAGGAATGGTAGTTTAACCATTACTAAGCAGGTCTGCAGTCAGCCTAGAATTTTACAAAATGGCCAGTCACAAAAAAGTGTGGGAAATGCGGCATATTTAAGCCCCACAGGTGGGAATACACACCATAACTGATTGTAGCTCACATCTGCGGTCAGAATGTCTGGTGTTAGAGAGGGAGCGCGCTTCCGAGTGCAGAGATGGGGCATCGAGGAGTCCAAAAACATGGTTTGGCTCCTAGTCCACCATCACAAGGCAAGACTCCTGCAGGGCCAGTTCCAAGGGACGGAGTACAAGGCAGAGGCTTGGGACTGGTTAGCTCGTGACCTCACCAGTGCCACAGGCATTCCTCGGACTGGTGAGCAGGTCCGTCACCACCATGCGGACCTGAAGAGATGAAAGGAGGACCACTTGAACCAGTGGATACAGGAGGCCCGTGGGATACGGGATGCCCCAGTACTGAGTATGTAGCCATGGAATGCAGTATGTAAGAATTTAAAATGGAGTATGTATAACGGATAGGAATGTCTCAATATCCCTTCATTTACTTTACAGCTGCAGGTGACCGTGTTATGAATCAGCAAGCCTATGCTGATAGGCTGCTAAGGCTGCGCCGCCAGGCAGGTTAGTGATTATTCTGCATGTATTGTTATATAAAATATGGGAGAGAGCATGAAAGAAAGTGTTGTAGTCCAATAATACAGCCATAAAATGGACTGAATAAGTCCTCTGCATGTACTGTCAGATAAAAACATTAGAGAAGCAGAAAAAGAGTGTAGTTACCCATTAAAAAAGGTAGCACATGTCTGGAATAATATCTCTGCAGTCACTGTCATATAAAAGAATATGTGAGTGAGCCTGAAAAAAGAGTGTGCTAACCTATTAATAAAGGTATAATATGTCGTGAACATGTCTGCCATATATACCATTAAAACAAATAAAGGAGTGAGCCTGTGGAAAAGTGTGTAATGTCATTAATAACGGTCTAAAACCCAGAGTGTGTCTGTTTCACTTAGTATGAAATGTTGTTGTACCCTTGCATTATACAAATAGTAATGTGTTAGAAAGTGCTGGCAACCCAGAGTTCTGCAGTCCCATCTAAAGTGGGTGATGGAAGTGCTAGTAGCTGTGAAGTAAATATACAGTCCTCAACATTCAGTTACTGGCTGGCATGCATAAGTAAATCTGACACACGAGTAGCATGCTAATTTGTTCCCCAGAAATGTAAGTGTGCTTCAATAAATGCAGGGTTCTGTACAATTTGAAGTGAAAATGTCATGTGAAAACATCCAGATATGTAGATAAAGAAATATAAATGCAACCATGAAATATATAGCAGTAACATCTGCATCCTGGACAGTTAGTATGTGAGATATAGATCAAGTATAGACTGAACTAGCCAAACCCACTACACAACCTAATGCATGGTGGCAAGTGTAATAATACATGTAGGGAATATACACCTGCAGTCACTAGGAATGTAGTGTAGAGTAAAAGTGTTTATAAGATGTTAATGGAGGTTTTTTCTACACCCTACTGTTTGTGCATAAACCATGCAATTCCACACCTCAATGGGTATGTGTAATCTTAAATATTTGTTGGGATATATGTCCAATTGTTCTAAAAATATTTGCACTCATGTTGATGCATGTGCCCTGTTCAAACACCATGTTCATGGTGGCCTGTTGCTACCAATCATCCCTGCTTGTGGTTGGAATAACCACTGTTGTTCAATATATGCATGTGTTATGTTTGCTGTTCAACTGTTGGAACTGTGATGTGTTGGGTTAATGGGAATATTACTGCATGCTGTTACAACTAATCTGGAATGCTGTTGTTTATGCTGTAATGAAACACACCTAATCACAGAACGTATGGGAAGACCGGTCCCAGCGGACCCACCTGTCCCTCCTCAGTTGGCGAGTGCAGCTGGCACCAGTGGCTCTGGTGCCCAGCCCGGACTCCCCTCCTCCGTTGGTCCTGTGCCACCTTCAGGTGGAAGTGCTGCAGGGGATGGGGCTCGTCCCCCCATGCAAGCGTGGGTGGAGAAGGGCCACCCGTCACCCTCAGAAGGGTCCGGGTTGTGGTGCGTAGGGAGATTCAGCGTTCAGTCGCTGATCCCCTATGCCAGCTTGAGGCGAGAGTGGCACATCTCACGTGTGAGCCTACCCATCCTATTCAGCCCCCAGCACAACCACACCCGGGGCTGTGAAGGTGCAGTGGTGACTGCCCATAGGTAGGGATCTCAGTTCCACTGTTACCATCTGTGGGCTTATGGGCTTGCGATTTCCAAACAACCTTCCCAGTCAATTGTGTTCACCCACCCCATGTGTCAAATTCCGCCCCTGTATGCGTCTTGTTTGTCTTGTCTGTTTACCTCCCCAACCTAACTCCCCAAATATACCTACTTCCCCTACCTCAATTACCACTCTCACCTGAAAAAAAAAAAAAACAAAGGGGCAATCTGTACCCGAAAAAAAATTACACCCCATACATAGCTTCCCATTTTGCACACATGTCCACAGGACATGTACACCGATAATTCTAACTGGCAGTGCAACAAACTATGCTGTCCTCACCCCTCTCTCAGGGGTGGAAGGTCTCAAAACTCACTCCAAATTTTCAACATATGCACAGCTGTTGCTGTTAAAGAAATGGGCAGCTATGGGCCTTCCCTACATCCTTCCTGCACATCCTGAGTTTGTTTTCCTACTGTCTTTCCCTCTCTGTGCCCCCTTTTTCACCACATTCCTATCTCCCCATTTTCTTTTCTTTAAAAGAAATTAGCGCGGGGGTTAGCGGGACTAAGCACTTTTAAGCAGTAGTTAGCGGGGGTGCATGAGTGTGAGCTTGTGTGTGCTTAGCTAAGCATCGCTAAGTGTCACGCAAACCCACGCAAACCCGCTTACAACTGCTTAAAAGTGCCTTAGTCACTCTGTATGACAAGGCCCTTGTACTGCTCAGCAGCAAAATAAAAAACCTTGTCAGTCTCGAACCTGGGACCTTGGACTCACCAGTCTGCATGAAGTATCACTACACCACAGCAGATATACAATAACTGAGTGCTGAAAGCAATTATCATGCATTACCATGAGTGAATGTAAAGGGAAAATAGGAATGGCATAACACAAATCTTGTTCTGTGGGCCTTAACCAGCAGGTGTTGTTGAATTGCATGACATGACTGTGAAAAGAGAATCAGCCATGCTAGTAGGGAATAAGGTTACAGTAGCAGCTTACAAACCCCACACAGTATCAGGTCAGGATAAACACTGGCATATTTGCATAGGTCACAGGCCAGACCTCCCAACAGTGACTGCTCTATGGTGATGACCCTGATTTGTAAACACATGTTAGCTGTGCCCCTCTGACTCCCTGTGAAATGTACTAACAATAGGCAGAAAGGTGTTGAATCTCACTTAATAACAAATGTCAATAAGTGAGAGTAGACACCGCTTGCACGTCAGAAAAGGTGTAGTAATAGAAATGCTGCGAATCACCCAAAGTCTGAACTGCAAAATGTCTGAACTATATGACAGGCGTATCTCAGTTATATGTACCTTTCCCTGAGGCTGTTCAAATATATATTTGAGAGTATCTGAAGCCTGGAAGAGTGAGAAACACACAGGCATATCAGCTTGTCTGCTGTTACACACTCTGCAAATAGCTGTAGAATGAATCCCACAAGCATGCCCTTATGTAGAAGTACAACACAGAAATAGCAAAGGATGTAGCCATGTACTGCTAGCAACCACCTGGGACAATGCCATTGTTCAGGTGCTGAAAAGACTACTGTGGTGCACAGTCAAAGAATACTAGGCTGACCTCTGTCTACCATCTGGATATGTCCACAGGTGGGAGCTACTCAGACAGACTACAAGCCTTCATAGACTTACAGGTACACAGCAACTCTGCATGTTCAGTAAGATAAACATCACACGATAATAAATAATGCACACTGCAGTTCTGCACCCCTACCCAAAGGTACTATATACCCGTGTAGTCAGGCACAGCCAAGGGTGTAGGTAGGCATACACAATATAGAAATATGTCCAGTCGTCCTGAGCAGACTGTGCTAATGCCAACACAAACCACAAACTGTTCAGATGTGAGTAACGTACTAATGACAGTATAGCAGTTCACAAACAGTGCATGTGCCTGATATTCATAATTGGTAGTACAACATACTTAGATGTCCTCACCACTCTCTCAGGGGTGGAAGGTTTCAAATATCCCACCCAATGTATTGCATATGCACAGCTGTTGCTGGTAAAGCAATGGGCAGCTATGGACCGTCTCCACACCCATTGTGTACATCCCAAGCTAGTTTCCCTACTGTCTTCCCCTCTTTGAGCACCCTTTATCACCACATTCCTATCTCCCCATTTACTTTTGTGTCAAAGACATGAGCGTGGGGGTTAGCGGGAGTGAGCGCTTGTAAACAGTAGTAAGCGGGTTTGCACCAGTGTGCGCATGTGTGCGCCCAACTTAGCATTGCTAAGATATGATAAACTACGCCAAGCTTAGCTTACTATTGCTAACATAAAATAAGCTAAGCTAAGCTTAGCTTAGCTTAGTATTGCTATAATACAATAAGCTAAGCTAAGCATTGCTTAGCATCGCTAAGCTTCGCGCAAACCCGCACCAACTCGCTTACAACTGCTTAAAAGTGCCTTTGTCACTCTGTATGACAAGGCCCTTGTATTGCTTAGCAGCAAAATAAAATACCCTTGTCGGTCACAAACCCCACACCTTGGACTCACCAGTCTGCATGATGTACCACTAAGCCACAGCAGATATACAATAACGTGGTGCTGAAAGAAATATAACACGCATTACAAGGAGTGCATGCAAAGGGAAAATAGGAAAGCCATAGGAATACATTGCAATAAAGAAATATAACATGCATTACAAGGAGTGAATGTAAAGGGAAAATACGAAAGCCATAGGAATACATTGCAATAAAGAAATATGACATGCATTACAAGGAGTGAATGTAAAGGGAAAATAGGAAAGCCATAGGAATACATTGCAATAAAGAAATATAACATGTATTACAAGGAGTGAATGTAAAGTGAAAATAGGAAAGCCATAGGACTACATTGCAATAACTACTGTAGTATGCCAGTTAATTCCCTAATTCCAAAAGAAAGTACATACTCCCATGTATCCAGTGTTAGCATTAGGAGGTGTGAGTAAATTTACACACTGAGAAGAGTGTACTGGAAGAAGCAACAGTCAGGTTTCAGTACAACATGCGTTTCACTGGCTACAACCCAGTTTCAGATATGAGACATATACCAACCTTCTGACTGACACAACAGTGTCCACAGCAAACAAGCATGGTCCCCACCTTGCAAAACTGAAAGGCCTACGCCTACCTAACCTATCATTTTATAGCAGTGTCCTGAAATCACAGTGAGAACAGTAATTACCACACAGCAGGCTGCATGCAATTACTACATGGTGGGCACCAACTGGTGCAGAGGCCATCACATGCACATGTGCAGATACCTACAAAAGCAGCCTGTACTTGCTGTCCACACATGCAATAATATCATTGCAGCAACTGGAGAGAGAGAGAGAGAGCGAGCAAGAGAGACAGACAGACAGACTGACAAACAAACAGAGGCAGTTGGAGACCAACCCAATAAATAACAACAAACAGAGGCAGTTGGGGACACCAACCCCCCCCCAAAAAAACAGAGGCGGTTGGAGACACCAACCGAAACAAAAGAAAAACAACAAACAGAGGCAGTTGGAGACACCAACCAACCAAAACCAAAAAAAAAAAAAAAACAAACAGAGGCAGTGGAAGACACCAACCTAAACAAATAATAAAAAAAAAACATCAACAGGTACAACAGACTGAGGTGAGAAATACAAAGGTAAGGTATGTAACACAGATGTATTTGCTGGCATCCGAATGATGTGTCTGAAGGGTACTCTACATTCTGTGAACACTACTTATGTGGTAGCAGTCCGTATCTATATGTATATTCAGATGTGCATAGGGCAAGGGACATACTGCAACTGTTAGTGAAGGCTGGACATATATATGTATTTGAAGGTTGCTATGTGCACATATCTATGTAGGTTGTAGTGTGTGGCACTGAAAACAGCAAGCAGTGCAGGTATATGTCATGTGGTGGTTAAATGCTGTGGGACTGAGTTACAGCCAGTGAGGTCTGCTATGGCTATACGGCCTGAGGACAGCGAAATGCATTCTGCACAACACTGTGCATTATTATTACATAATTGTATGTCTCACAACTGTTCCTTAATTGATATTCCCACCATGAAAGGTGGGCAGTATATGTGCATATATGTGCATGTATATGTACAGCAGTGGCTGTTTACAAGTATGTGTGTGTGTATATATATATATATATATATATATATATATATATATATATATATATATATATATATATATATATATATATATATATGTATATATATATATATATATATATATATATATATATATATATATATATATATATATATATATATATATATATATATATATATATATATATATATATATATATATATATATATATATATATATATATATATATATATATGTATACACACACACATATATGTATATATATAGATATATACATATATACATATATAGATATATATAGATATATAGATATGTAGATATATAGATATATACATATATAGATATATATAGATATATAGATATATACATATATAGATATATATAGAGATATATAGATATATACAGATATATATGGATATCTATGGATATATATATATATATATATATATATATATATATATATATAAATATATATGTATATAAATATTCATATTATATATATATATATATATATATATATATATATATATATATATATATAGTAAGAGAGGGAGACACAGGGTCAGACGTATTGCAACAGGTGCCTGGTGACCAAGGCATGGACTGAACACCAGTGTTGATACTGCAGTGCCATACCCCATTCCAAAACACTTTACCCACTAACTACCAGATAGGTGGTTGCCTGATTAACACTGAAGGTGTCAGAAGGGAACATAGGTGGACAGTAGCCTCCCCTTTGATATTCATAGTGCCACCCAATCTTGTAATCTGTCTATGTGGTACGTGTCATCACAAACGATGTGTCATGTATGGAAATATAGGTTAGTGTTCCCCTGTACTCATCACAATGCCCCATGTGGTATGTACCTCAGATGACAACTACAGCAAGTGGAAAGGCCACAGACATACCTCACAAAGGGTAATACTGCCCTGAAATACATACCCTATGCAGACTGACTCACATAACCACAGCTACAGTGCATTGCATACCGGCCACCCAGAGGTTACCTCTGCCGAACATACAGAGGTATGCCACACCCATAGCAGTCAGACAACCACCATGTCAACACCTCACAATCCCACCGGGCTACACGGCCTAGGTCCCTAATCCCCGCAACCTCACTAAACAGCACATGCTGCAGGGATAGGCGCCTATTGGCAAATATGCCATACTCTGGAGTAAACCACCCAAAATGAACAAACAAGGCTCCTCAGTAGCAGATGTCAGACATACCCCTGATGATTGTCTGGGGGATAGGTAACACATCCTGGGAATCACCTCTGTGTATCCAGTTGACAGGAGGAAGTGAAATCTAATTACATGTGTGTCAAAGGCCAGGGTAGCATATGGCTAGGCTGCTGTAGGCCCCAGGGACAATAGCGTATTACCTACTTATGACACAATGCACACAGACATGTACACAGTGCAATACCTGCTATGTGAGGTGGAATGAGTGTGACAGTGAATGTGTGCAAGGTCTGTAACGATGTGATAGCTAAGTGTAAGGTTATTTCTGTCATGGTCGTTTGTGTCCTAAGTGTTAGGCCAGAGAAAGATGTGTCAGTTATTGGGATGCAGACATAGTAGGATGGTATATGTTGTGACATAGTTCCTTGTGTACGACTGTGGTGTCCCATCATAGGCTGAAGCAATACATGTATGCTCAGTAAGTGGTACTACTGGTGAATCCAGATGACATTTGAACTGTTGTGCCACCTGAAGCTGTAGGCATAAACAGCACAGTATGGTGTATGTTCACATTCCCTGGTAACACTGTATTGTGTGTTTCCTGTAGTCTACACAGATTACATTCCTCAGGCATAGGTATCTGTAAGTAGGGCACACAGTACTGTAAGGTACACAGGAAATGCTCATCTGTGTCAGCATACATTTGTGTGTTGTATGAATGTCTGATGTGTGTGTAATGATGCCTGTACCATGTCCGCAATCACATGTGTGATGCAGGGTTTGCGTGTGTACCTAGCAACATGTATACTCTGTTAGTATGTATGCCAGCTATATTAACAACTGTGCACATATGTTAGGTAGGGGTATGGCATCAACGACTAGGGGGGTTACTGGTTATACTGTAACTGTACTTCACATTCATTGCAATGGCTGACATATTTCTGCATGCATTAGCTTGATATGTACCCCCCTGGCAAGGCTGTGCATTGGATCCCAAACAGCAAGCCGAGTACTGGTGTATACTGGTGTGTCATATGGAGTGTGGCAGGCACTGTCAGGCACTGTCAGCCAGTTGTGGGCTGAGCACTGATATGTGGTATTGAATGTGTGTATCCTCTGACAGACGAACAGATGCTATATATGGCAGTTAACTGATATCTGTACTGTATAATGTTAAGTGTGCCACATGACTTGCTCACACATATTGTTTACTTGTCTTCTAGGCTTATGGCTCATCACAGGAATCCCTGCTACACAGCTGCAGAGGAACAGGAAATCCACCACAGCCTGGTTCAGCACTATACCCTGCTGATTTCCAGGGCCAGCCAGCACCAGCAGGAGCATACTGCACTGTGGCAAGAACTTGTTAGTCGGGTAAATGACATAGGCATGCATAACCAGACATATGAGCAGGTACGCCATCACTGCAGTGATTTAATTAGACATGTCAGGCGGTGTGTGTCTGATATCCACAGACAACAGCTTGCCACAGGTGGTGGGGTGGCCATACATCCCCCCTCACCAGAGTGGAGGAACTGCTGCTAAGTGTGGTGGCTCCTGCCCTACAGCAGCAACAACATCACACATGTGTCGTCATGGAGGCCGGAGCCACCCAGTATGGTGACATGGAGCATGCAGGTAACATGCCCTAGCTGTAGACTACTGTTATCTGTATTGTTAGATTATGCATGTGTGAGATGTGTACTGTGTTTAGCAGTTGTGCTGCCTATTGTGTGCAATACTGATAATTTGAATAGTATCTGTACACCTATGCCTGTTGTTCTACTGTAGTTTAGCACACTCACAGTAGCAATGCCACAGTTGTGGCCACTGACAAACTGTGTCATATTCTTGCAGGTCCCTCTGGTGTGACAGCAGGGCAGACATTACATGCTGGTGAGTGTGTTAACACTTTAAACTTGGTATTGAACTGTGCATGTTATAGGTGAGGTGTAGGCCATGTACACATAACACACCTACGCATAATGCATGCTGTGCATGTTTGCTGTGAGACGTGAAACATCTCAGTAATGTCAGTAGCTGCCTCAATCACATGCAATGTACAGAGCATCAGACACAAATGTGGCAACACTGTACTGCACATTGGATAGGCATAGTTGACACACATGTATACAACATAACACGTTTGTCATATGCAGTACACCTCAACATGCTACACATAGTGTAACCGCACACCCGCTGCCAGGTCACACTTCAGTATCCCACATGTCATCCACACACCACACATAATATACCTGAGGGGTAGGGGCCTAGCATGGGGCTGTGCAACCCTCCTCAACACATAAAACAGTCATGTTAGGCAATGCTCCCTATTGAGCATCTTACACACCCTTGTGCAATGTGGCTGTGTAATTGTGAACTTAGCCACGGCACTGCGGTTCAGGTACAGCATGCTAGGCAGTGGTCTAGCACACTTTAGTGGACTGGAGTGACCACATGATGCATGATGATGATGGCTAATGGTACTACACCCCATACTGTTACAATGGCCATGTCCAGGATTGGTATCCCATCATGTATACATGCACCACTCATCCCGTGTGTGTACATAGCATGCATGTGCTTCACCTGTGTCCACAATTATCTGCTACAGACACAGACACTGCAATCAGACATGGAAATCCATTTGACACACAGATAACACATGCAGCCATGGTATGTATACCTGTGTGTGATGGTGCACAGGACATTGCAGAGCTTATAATACTTGCACAGAAATGTCGTGTTCTTGTACACATTGTGTTCCAGGGTGTAGGCAATCACTGAACATGTACACACATGCACCACAGCCATGTACACTGTCATTAACTATGGCTGTCTACACTCACACTGCATGGACTTGATCAACACTTATTCTGCATGCTGACACATGTGACGTAACTGCCTTGTGATACTGTCACTCACCTTCAACCAGTATTGAGTATGATTTGGATTTCAGTTGTGTGTGTGTATCTGCTGTAGTGAGGAGTGTGCATGTGTTCCTATGTTTCTGTGTGCATGTGTTCCAGTGTTCCTGTGTGCATGTGTGCATGTGTTCCTGTGTGCATGTGTGCATGTGTGCATGTGTTCATGTGTGCATGTGTGCATGTGTGCATGTGTGCATGTGTTCATGTGTGCATGTGTGCATGTGCAGACCATAACGTGTGTTTCCTGTCTTCCTCTTACAGGTGCTGAGGTAGGGGTTGGCGAAAGCAGCAGGTGACCTGAAGCCACTGCCACGGATAGTGGTGATTATGACACATGTATTTTGGCACAGGGAGATTTGACAGGGTCTGCAATTGGTCCGCCAATCAACAATACACAGCGTTCAACCCCATCTATGCACACACTCATACTGCCATTACATCCCTCACCACCAATGGCCATAGGGGAGGGACAGCATACAGTTGGCATTGACCAGGAGAGTGTGGTACCCATGGCACTTGCATCCCCTCACAGCAGCCATAGCTGTAGACCCGGAACGGTACCACATAGGCAGAGGTCCAGGGGTTCTCAGGGGAGCACCACTGGACGTATTGCCCCTGGCAGGTGTGCCCTCACAGGTCTTATGATGACCACTATGTTCTGGGCTGTAATGCAGGCTCAGGCACGTATGGAATGTTACACCAGGCAGGGACTTAGGGTGCAGAGGGCACATTACACTGCTATCAATGACAGCATCCGTGACCTTGCCGGTGCCATCCGGACATACACCGAGGTCATTGATAGACGTTGGGGGGAAACAATAGATGCCCTCCACAACATGTCTTCCTCGAGCCAGGACTGTGCGGGACGGTTGCGACGTCGACACGGACGCATGCCAGCAACAGCAACAGCTGGCAGTGGACGTGGATGGCCCACAGTTCACAGCCGCTCCCGTAGTGGCAGTACCAGCCCCAGCAATGCTGGGGCTGGCCTGTCCATTGTCCATCCCAGTAGACCACATGCACGTGGCTCTGGCCAGTCCCAGCAGGGACTTGGGTCCAGTCATCGTACCTCTGCCTCTGATGACAGTACCCAGTCAGGTTGGTACCCGATCCTGTCCGTAGCACCCCTGCCAGGCACAGGTACTGTGTCCCTGGCCAGAGACAATGATCTGTACAGCCAAGCAGGTACAGTCTGTGGCTGTCCCACAAACCACCGTATATGGCAGCCACATGGTGGAGCTGTGTGCATGCAGACACACACACATTAACCAAACAACTAGGGCTCACACATTACATCAACATTGGTCCATGCTGTACTGTTGTCCCTCACACGCACATACACACACACACACACACACACACACACACACACAAACATGTCGATTGGATGGGTCAGTGTCAGGCTCTGGCAAACAACAAAATGCCCTGTGCATATGATGATACCTGTGCCGCCTCCTGTCATCTGCATTATGGATGGAGGGACAGGCTAACATGGTGCTGATGCACAGGGTGACACTATAGCAGTGTAGCAATAATAGCAAGTTGTCAACAAGGAAGTGTAACTACATCCTTGTAGGTATATCTGAGCAGACATTATGCATCAAAGCTCTGATTGTCAATGTAGCATTGTTTACACCACTGTTAGGTCTGAGTATGTATTATCCACCCATGTGCCACTTGGCTGATGTGTGATGTGTTGCCAGCATTTGTTAGTGAGTGGACAGTACGTGTGTGATGTGTGCAGTACAGATTAGCAAGTGTACATCTTTGAACATGGTGGGTGCGCACTGTCCAGATGTACGTGCATAGTAGACACATGGGACATGTGGCATACCCTGTCATACACATTGTTAACATCTCATTGCATCTTTCAATGGCCAGTATGCATTCTACTACAGTTATGTAATAACATGGGTAGACGTGTGTATGACATGGGTTGACACTATGCTGTGGGTGATACCGTTAATATCAGTCAATGATTTGCAGTCTGGTAGTATACACAACCTCACCAGCATGACTATAAGCAATCATTGGATGATGTCCTGACAAATGACACACAGTAGTAGGGAACCCAGTATCAATTGGATCCTTCCGGTGCTACACTATAACACTAACCAGTGGTGATGACCGCCACCCATTACTGTGACCACATCTGTGTGTCATATAGCCCCCTTAGGTACATGCAGACACACTAGGGATGTGTCCTTCCAAATCTGAGAATGCATGGATTGGCCTACAATGCATTCCCTGGATGGGACGCATATCCTACACAAGGGTATCATACAGACAGATACCTGTTGCGTGATACATGCTGAATAGCAGTATGCCGACTATGGCATAGTCATCCTCATGTACTAAACATACTATCCCGTCAGTACCACACAGGTGGTAGCCCTCAACATGTATGTCGGGTACCACTGTGTACATAAAGACCCATGTTATGTCATGTGTCCCTTGGTATCCACATATCCATTCCAAAGACATGCATCTGGAGCATTTCTCCCCGGGCCTCCGCTGAAAACAGGCTCTGTGGAACCTAGTCGGACTTTCCCGGTCAACAAATGATAAATAAATAAAATAAAATAAAAAAAAAATTGTGGAGTCCCAAGGTGTATCACATAAGACATTAGAGGCCTGAATGCATATCCACAAGGCAGTCATACACCTATAAAGACTGTCCATTCTTGGCAGACTTTGCTATGTATGACCATGTCTGACATATACCCAGGCATATACCCTCACTCACACTACTCTTAAGTAACTGTCATGGGTGTGTGTGCCACAGATGACCTTGGCCACAGAACACGACAGTGGACGGCTGTGTCACATACATACATATGTGACCTACGATCTGAGAAGCAGCAGTACAATCTGTCAATGGAAATAAATGTATTCATGTAGTATGCAGGCTTCACACCTATGTACTGATTGAGGGGACATGTACACATATATATTTGCCACACAGATACCTGATGTCTGCAACGCACTTACTGTTGTCATCATACTATGTCATACCATAGTAAAAGCAAAATCCACACTGCGTCGACCAACAGTGACACACACAGTCAGCATTTGCAGGATTCAAATCCCTACCTAACTATGTTATGATACTAGAAAGAGACACATTAACACGGCTCGCTATTTGTTTTACTGGCTGGTTTCCCTTTTCCTGCAGTATTTGTAGGATGGTGACATCATCAGACTTTCCAAAGAGGAATGTACCTCTTTTAGTGTGTTTTCACAGTCTCCAAAAAGGACACTCTTTTCAAAGCAATTGCAGACATCATCAGACTTTCCAAAGAGGAATGTACCTCTTTTAGTGTGTTTTCACAGTCTCCAAAATGGGCACTCCTTTCAAAGACAATTGCACACATACACACACTCTCTGTTTGTAGGATTCAAACCCCTACCTAACTATGTTATGATACTAGAGACAGATGCACTAACATGGAGCGCTATTTGCTTTACTGGCTGGTTTCTCTTCTCCTGCAGTATTTAGGATGGTGACATCATCAGACTTTCCAAAGAGGAATGTAACTCTTTTAGTGTGCTTTCAGTCTCCAAAAAAGGGCACTCCTTTCAAAGACAATTGCACACATACACACTGTTTGCAGGATTCAAACCCCTACCTAACTATGTTATGATACTAGAGAGAGACGCACTAACAAGGCGCTTTATTTGCTGGTTTCCCTTCTCCTGCAGTATTTGCAGGATGGTGACATCATCAGACTTTCCAAACAGGAATGTACCTCCTCTACTGAGTTTTCCCAGTCTCCAAAAAGGGAACACCTCTCAAAGGAAACTGCACAAATACACCCCCCCACACACACACTTTGCAGGATTCAAACCCCTACCTAATTATGTTATGATACTGGAAAGAGACACATTAACACAGTGCGCTATTTGCTTTTCTGGCTGGTTTCCCTTCTCCTGCTGTATTTATAGGATGGTGACATCATCAGACTGGACATGGTGATGTGTGTACACTTTGTTTTATGCCATTCCAGGAATGGTCCATGTGGGTCAGCAGGTGTCAACAGCTTGAACATGACCTCCATATCCTTACCTTGTGTGATCTATCTGTGGACACATTGACATTCCATCATATGTCAACACATATTTATGCACAGCTTCTTGGTTTTGTGGATACTACATGTGTCTGGGATGTTGATAAACGGCTATTCAAAGTCTATGTGACACATGTGTAGATGTGTTCATTGATGTATGTCCTGGGTGGCTGCCTTGCAAACAGTCTAGCATGTTTGGGAACCATGATCCGCACATGAACATACCACAGTTGGTAGGGCTGTGTGTGTGTGTGTGTGTGTGTGTGTGTGTGTGTGTCAGCTTCCAATAGCTCTGTTTATGACTGCAACCAAGAAGGTTTCCCTTCTCCTGCTGTATTTATAGGATGGTGACATCATCAGACTGGACATGGTGATGTGTGTACACTTTGTTTTATGCCATTCCAGGAATGGTCCATGTGGGTCAGCAGGTGTCAACAGCTTGAACATGACCTCCGTATCCTTACCTTGTGCGATCTATCTGTGGACACATTGACATTCCATCATATGTCAACACATATTTATGCACAGCTTCTTGGTTTTGTGGATACTACATGTGTCTGGGATGTTGATAAACGGCTATTCAAAGTCTATGTGACACATGTGTAGATGTGTTCATTGATGTATGTCCTGGGTGGCTGCCTTGCAAACAGTCTAGCATGTTTGGGAACCATGATCCGCACATGAACATACCACAGTTGGTAGGGCTGTGTGTGTGTGTGTGTGTGTGTCAGCTTCCAATAGCTCTGTTTATGACTGCAACCAAGATGGACTCCATGACCTTGCAGATCAGACCTCATAGGTGTACTGGACTTGACTTCCCATGGTGTGTTGTGCACCAACACTTGTGAGGAATGTCATATGTAGCTGTGACACATTCAATGGTTCCACATCCTGTGTAAGGTGTGCGGCTCAGCTGACTGTTCAGGTGCATGATCCGTTTGTTCTGTAGTTTGTGCATGACACATATTGGGAATCAATGTATTCCACCTGCTGCCATGCTTTTGGCAGTGGGGATAGCTGCTCATCCATTCTACATGTGATATCTCCTGGTATGATGATGTGGACTATTGTCAGTGGGGGATGGGTATGTACATATGGGCCTGTCTGTCATGATGTCGGCATTGACACTCAGGTACAGTTGGCCCTGACTCAGGACATATATGCGTGTACATTGATATTTATGACATAGCTGAAGGAGGTGTCATGATTCAGTCTGGACTCCTTCTCAGCTCCTCTTTACAAAACACTAACGAACATGAGCACTATTCCCTGTTATACTCTTTTATATGCTTAACACCCTACTGATCCTTTGTGATCAGGCTACAGAGTATGTCATGATAATATCCTGGCATGTCCAGGGGTCGGTTTTGTGTGTACTCTTCAGTCCAGCTGGTGGATATTGTGATATTGACACAATGTCACATCTGCCTCATGTACACAGACAACCCTCTCCTCCTCCCGACAAACTCAGATATATGTGTGAGATGCACCTATATAGACATACAGAGAGCTGAACTCTCTCGACCCATGACTGGCACAGTCTATCAGGTGGTGAAGGCAACCACACACACCACATATCAGTCTCACATATCCTCTAGCAACAACACTCAAACCACATTAGCACACATTGACATACTCGGATGCTGTAAATGTACTCTACCTAAGCAGCAGAGACCTCCAAAGCAGACACACACACACACCTGCTACCCCACTACAATACCCACATATCACAAAGTTCACAATGTCAGTGTGCTACACAGTCACTGCCCTTCGGGCTAAACAACACATCTAATACACTTGTAATAGGTGACACTTATGTTCAGACACACTGACGTACCACTCACCAGCCCTGACAAGGGAATAGTCACGTTTGGGCTGTCTGTTGGGTGCCAGGATCTGCCGCATAACACAGGCAGTCAGGTCACTCCAAAGCAAGTACAAGACTGGCACCATCATTGTTCATGCTGGTGTGTGTAACCTCAGACGTTACTCCCTGGACCACATGACATGATACATGGAGGTACACTCTGATCATGTAGCCCAGGCCAGTATGACCCTGACCTTGTCTAGCATCTTACACCCACCAATTATGATGTCACAGTATACGGACACACATATCACATTTAACAGTTAGCTAACAAATTTGTTTCATTCATAGGGGATACAGTGTCTGTCAGCGTATGGTGACATGCTTAACATGCCATGTAGCTTCACTATGGACAGCTTGCACCTGTCACCCTTGGACTTTGGTATGCTGGCTAAGGCTCTTGCTACCACCAGAGTGCCTTTTTTAAGCAGGGCTCAGAAGACAAACCCACCTCCATAGACATTACAGGTTAAATGAAACTAAGGGTAATGCTGCTCAACAACAGTAGTGTTAACCTCATATTGTGGCCACTCAGGACTCTCCTCAGTATGGAGGAGAGCAATATCTGTGCACTGACAGACACCTGGTTCAGGCTTGCTTATGCACACCAGCACTACCAGGTTATGTTTCATACCATGCTGTCTGACAACAAGACTTGGAACAAGCAATACAACTAGGGGGGGTATCCATATACATCACAGATACACACACCTCCAGGTTAGTAGCACTGCACAAAGCATCACAGACCATACATATACAACTACCATTGTGCAATACTGCCTTTCAGTTTGTTGCCTGCTACAGAACACACTCCCAAACTCAGGAACTACACTCGGCTTTTGTTGGAACTATAGAGAATATGAAGGTCTCCACAGACACCATTATATTGTGTGACTTCATATACACACATGTTGACCGGGGATACTACTCAAGCCCCAACAACTTCACCCAACAGTCACTACAATTTGTGGACTCATATGCTTTGGAACAACCAGTCAGCACAGCCACAAGGGGGAATACATATTGGACCTGCTCATCACCAACATGGGGTCTCTATGTTCCACACCAGCGATATACCCCTCATTGGTAAGGTCAGAACATATATGTATCTCACAGGACATACATATACCCTCCACACACCCATCCTGGGTAATCTTGGTGAACTTCTCATGAGCCAACATCTCACTTCACCAAAGCAAGGTGGTATCCTTCAGAGATCCTGAGACAGTGGCATATATGGCTCACTCTGCTGCATCCTTTACGTACACATTCTATGGACACCTAGTGGACTGCATGGATTGTGCTATCCCAAATAACAACAAGACCCACTACTACAATGGCAGGGGACCTGTCTGGTAGACTCCAGCCATTAATAAGCTGTACAACATCAGGAGGACGCTACTACATGATAGAGCACAATCCCAGACTGGGAAGGCATCTGTGATCTGTACTAGCAGACAGCGGCAATCACTCATGGACTTTTCTATGGGCCGCTTCTACCAGACAATTGCACCTAACACGTAGGACTATCACACGGCCTTCTTCAGTTATGTCAGGAACCTGGGTGAACACTCACTGATATGCTGTGAGTTACTGCATACTGACTAAACTTACCCTGAACCCACTGGCATTGCCTACATCCTGGCAAACAGGTTCAGTGCAGATGTGTCCCACCCATCCCCCCTAAGGAGCAACTATCCATCCCAACAGAGTATAACCTCCCTGACATCACACAGTAACAGGTGAGTGCTGCCCTCCCCACAGCGTACATCACAGTATCAATGTGACAAGATGGTGTCCCAGCCTGCATCATACACAAGCATCATGACAAACGCAACCCTCACATTACATCACTGTTCAATATCGGAGTTACCACAGGATATGTACCCAAGGAATGGTGTACTGTGACATTGGTCCCGCTCCACAGAGTTGGTGCCACAACGGACCACAGACAATATTGCCCTATAAGCCTATGTAGCCTGTTCTGCAAAGCTATAGAGCATATTGTCATAGGACTCCTACACATAGACATCGGGAACCTACAGACACTGTGTCCTACTCATTTCAGCATTGTTGTGGGCAGATCTTGCCTCTAGAACCTGTAGGTATTCTTTAAATGGCTAACAGGTCCATTGACATAGGGACGGCTGTCCACAAAGCCTACCTGAACCTTGCAAAATCATTCAACACAATAACTCACTGGGCCATTATGCATAGGCTCACCAGCGTCAATTTGGACACATATCTCACACAATGGATTGATACCCTGATCAGGGATAGCACCCACATGGTCAGAATTGCAGGTGCCATGTCTGACTATACACCAGTTACACATGGCATCCCACACAGCTTGGTCCTGGGATCTCTCTTGTTCAGTATATATTTGTCTTATGTACAGGCTATCACAGGGGGAATATGGCTGAACATGTTTGCACTTGACTGCAAACTGGGTGCCATGATCAACTCTCCAGCTGCCACATGCATACTCAGTCAGGGTCTCACAGAGATGGATGACTGGTGCCTGAGCCATGGCTACAGCTAAATGCCATTAGTTGCATAGTCATCCTCTTTGGGAGTAACAACATGCCCACACATTACCACATAGGTAGTACTCCATTACATACGGTAGGAGTTGTTAGGGGTTTGGGGACATCACTTGTTCGTACTGTCACCTTTAACATTCACATTGCCAAAGTGGTTGGACACACCTTCTATGTGTGCCACCTTATCCCATATGGTTTCACATCTAGATTGAGTGAGGTCATTGTGCCCCTATCATCACATCCATGCTTGGTTACAATGCCATATTTGGGGTGTACCTTACCTGACACCTGCAGCAACTGTACTGGCCACGGACGGTCCTCACCAAGCAGATCTAGGGACTCACACAGATGCCCTGCATAGTTCAGATGCAGTAACTCCAGCTCTACTCAGTCGCTTACTACCTACTCAGATATGATGTGTGTCTGTTGTTTACAGCTATACCCAAACCAGAATTACTGGACATGCTCCATCTCAGGATATCCAACTCCCTTGGAGCTACAGACTGCAGGGACATATACCTCAGCACAGATGTTAATAGGACATTGTGGAGGGACAGATTCTTATCCCAGAGGATCCACTCACTACAGAATGTAATCCCAGTTTCACATAGGCAGAGCCACCCACTGACCACCTACTGGAGACATCTTGATGACTGTATGGGTGATTGTATATTTACCCCTGGGATATCTTCTGTGTCCCTGCTAGACAGAGGCACACTAGCATAAACGTACATGGGCTATCTTGTGTGACCTACTATTCACACACACAGTGTAGTAATCTGACAGGGTTGCCAATGCCAAACACACTCTGGCTAGGCTTGTACATGCCCTAGGGCAGATAGCCTAGTATCGACCTCTGAACCTATGCTAATGTTCAAGATGCACAATGTTTATTGCCGATACTGTTTGCAGGTCTTTATCATCTTTGCTTTACCAGTTTCCATGAAGAACTTCAGTATATGCAGAACATATTTGATTATGACAGGGTTCCACTATATTATAGATGTGTCTGTTGTCATATAACTGTGTGCACAGGGCAGATTGCTGTATAGTGACAAGTTCCTGGGTTAACACATGCAACTGCCAGATATGCGTGGCCCACTGCTGTACTCAGACATGGTCTAAGTGTGTGAGCATGCCCAGTTCTGACATTCCATGTTTTGTTGCCTGACATTTGTCTCATTTATTCAAGTGTGTGAGCATGCCCAGTGTGACCCACCAGTATGTTGCTATCTGAGGTCCACTACATTTGCTGATGTGTGCGAACATGACCAGTATTAACATTTATACTGTGTGTGTTGGAAGTCAGGTTCTGTTCTCACTGCAGGACTCGCCTTTGTGTCATAACTCAACAAGGATTATGCTGTGCCTGCAGGGTTTCCATGGAGTACTTTGCATAGACTTATCAACATTCCGTCATACAGGTGGACCACTGTAATACTGTCAAGGTTTAGTGGTTCAGTACTTTGGCTATAGTGCACAGTATCCTGAGTTCGAGGCCCATCACTGCTTTACATTTTCATACTGAGCAGACCAGACTGCTTAAGGGCCTGTTAAGCAAATATGAGCATGTTGGCTTTTGTTCAGCTATGCCCTACTTAGACCAGGCTTGTCTGACATTGCTCAGTATTCAGCAACATTGCTGGACATTGCCCAATATTACTGAACATTGACCACAGTTGTGCTAGTTGGTGTGTGCGATTTTGTTTGCATATACTACATGGTGGTAATTGCTGTTTAACACTGCTTTATATTGCTTAACACATGGCATTCATGCCTTAGGTGGTGCTGCAGGGCTGCCTATGTCGGATGCACATACTACACTCCCTGCACATGTTTGGGAGCAGGTAGTGTCAACTTAGGCATCCCTTTTACTTTATGTGCGAGTCGGAGAGAGGTATCATTTCCAGAATTCCTACTGAGCCAGTGTATGTGCTATGCGTTGCCTCTTTGCCAAGGCCAAAGCATACTGGGCACACCTCCTTCTGCCTACTGGGGCAGGCTCAGGTTGTTCCTCCTCCGAATCATACTCTGCCTGTGATGGCCTTGGCAATGGTAGGGGGCTGTTTGGCCCTGGCCTATGCTGGTCCTGCTGCAGCTGTTTTCGCAGGATCATATTATGTAGCATAGCACATACCATGACAATTTGGGTACATGTAGTTGGTGAGTACTGCAAGGCTCCACCAGATGTGTCCAGGCACCGGAACCCTGACTTGAGCAGCCTGAAAACATGCTCTATTACATTACGTGCTTGTGCGTGTGCCTCATTATGGCATTCCTGTTCAGGTGTGTGTGCGTTTCTGATGGGTGTCATCAGCCACGGCTCCAGTGCATAGCCAGCATCCCCCACTAGGTGACCATGTGGGATGTCCCCATTGGCAAATGTCTGGTACAGCTGCATCAGATGCCAGATATGGGAAACATGGTAGCTTCCAGGGCAGCCTGCACACACATTCAGTATTATGCCCTGGGCATTACACATGACCTGGCAGTTGATGGAGGGAAAGCCCTTGTGGTTGAAGTAGACCCTACCCCGCTCGGCGGCTGGTGCTTTGATGCATATGTGCATGCAGCATATTGCACCCACTACCTCAGGGTATTCCACTATTTGCTGGAAGAGATGCATATTGCTGGCCAATACCTCACGGGAATTGGGGAAATATACATGATCACCGACATGTGCTGATATGGCATCCAGGAACTGGTGTAGTACCCTGGATGCTGATGCCTGTGATATCCCCATCATATCACCAGTTGGTCTCTGGAAGGTACCTGTTGATAATATTCTTAGGCCAGCACATACTTTGGTTTCCACTGGGATGGGTTCCCCTCTGTTGATTCTGTGTGTGAGGTGTGGCCTGCACAGCTCAACAATTTGCTGCAGGAGGTCTCTGTCCACTCTATAGCACTCCACTATCTCCAACTCATGTAGCCCCTGGTAGGTTACCCTGGGCCTGTACACTCCTCTCCGTCTCCTCACTGTGGGTTGTCCAGCAGCATTTCCGTTGTCACCACCCTCAGCACATTGCATATGTCGCCTTATAACAGCAATGGCAGCCCCTAACATTTCTTTGTCTCAGTAAAGCTTTTTCAGTTTTCACTTCTATTAGCTTACTGCAGTGTCTGTTGTGAGAAACATAATGGACTGTTGTTGGCAGAGTTTTAAGTGCTAGGCTGGGCTGGGCTAGTGTACTGTCTGTATAATTGCCTGATTCTGATTGTTTTCACCTGCTAGCTCTGCTAGAACTCCCTGGTAGCTTCCTACTATTTGTTGCGCTTCCTTTTTCCTTTCTGTTTCCTCAGGAGGGGGGAGCACCGCACACACAAGCGCAAACACACGCACAGCTGCTAACATGCGTGCACACATGCTTACACGGACTAAAACCTGCTTATTTGGGTTAAAACATGTGCACACCAGCGCAAATGCACTTACAACTCTTTAAAAAGCCTTATACATGCTTACTCTGGCTTAAACGCGCGCACTCACGTTTACACGCATGCACTCTGTCTTACTCGGATTTACAGGCGCGCACACGCACGCATGAACGCTCAGCAAGAAACTTTGGTGTTATCCACGGCATACACCTTCCATTTCTTGCCTTTCCCTAGCCTACCTGTTGACACACCTCTTTCCATGATGTGTAAATGACAGCGGACACATGCCACTCTGCTCCAATGAGCTTCACTTCTTTCATACATACCCCCCTCGTGATGTCACCTATCTTCTACTCTGTTACTCCCCATATCCTACTCCTACACTCCACTGACTGTGCTCATTTGCTCTGTAAACTAGCGATTCACTATCCTAACACTCATCTACATAGGATTGCCTACTAATGCTTGGTTACATGTCTTAGATTGAGCTTTGCCCCTTAGCTGGTTGGAAGTACGGAGAGTCCGAGGTGGGATATAGGTAGAGATAAGTGACGAGAGAGCAGGACAGGATGAAGGCTTATGAATAATACAATGAAGCATTTGAAGTTGTGATAGCAGTAGAATTTGGGGGAATTCAAGCCACTGGAGTGAGTTTAGGGCAAGGCAGTGATGTGAATTGTAAGGAGAGTTTGTGACAAACCTAGCAATCTTATGGTAGGTTTGATAGAGTTTTTTAAAGGTTGTAGTTTGAATGTTAGTGAGCACTGGGGCTACATATAGCAGGGAGGGGAGGAGTAGGGCTTGAGCAAGGGACAGTCTAGCACTTGAGGTGAGAAATGTTTTATAGCGATACAGTAAACCCAGTTTCTGGTGTGTCTTTTTTATACATTGGAGCAAGTGAAGATTGAATTTGAGTTCATCATCAATGATGACTCCAAGGAGTTTTGTGTGAGCTTTGGGTTGGATTATACTTTTATTGGAGGATGAAATAGCAAAGGTGGATTTGTGATGAGTGACAGACTGGGGAAGAAAGAGTAAGAGTTTGTTCTTTTTGTGGTTGAGGATGAGTAGATTATTGGACAGCCACTGTTCTGTGGATAGAAATGCATGTTGAGTTAGAGTGTGGAGTTCAGTGATATTGTTAGAGATGGATATGAGGGTTAAGTCATCGGCATATTGAATGAGAGAGGACTCTTTGCAAGATGTGTAGAGATCATTGGTAAAGATGTTGAATAGGAGGGGACCCAGGGTGGACCCTTGTGGTACAGTAGGAACAGGTAAAAATGTAGAGGAAGAGGGAAGCCATGTAACAGATTGTTGCCTGGAGGATAAGTAACTGGAGAACCAGGCAAGGGACGAAGAAGATAGATTTATATTGGCAAGTTTAGATAGCAGTAGAGAATGGAAGACAGTATCAAAAGCTTTGGAACGATCAAGGAAGAGGCAAGATACAAGTTTGTTGTTATCAAGGGCCTCGGTTATGATGTGTGAAGGATAAGAGAGCAGTGGTTGTGCTATGGCTAGGACGGAAACCATGCTGAGGCGGAGTGAGCAAGTTGTTCTGTAGAAGGTGATTGAGAAGCTGTGTGTATATGCATTTTTCTAGGATCTTAGAGAGGGGATATAGGATGGCTATGGGATGGCAGTTAGAAGGGTCAGCAGAGTTACCACCTTTATGCAGGGGAGTGGTGAAAAATAATTTCCATTGGTTTGGACATATGCTGAGGAGGGATGCTGGGTATATTGGGAAAAGGATGCTAAGGATGAAGCTGCCATGTAAGAGGAAAAGAGGAAGGCCTAAGATAAGGTTTATGGATGTAGTGAGAGAGGACATGCAGGTGGTTGGTGTGACAGAGCAAGATGCAGAGGACAGGAAGAAATGGAAACAGATGATCCGCTGTGGCAACTCCTAATGGGAGCAGCCGAAAGAAAAAGAAAAAGTGTAGGGACACTGGATTCCTGAATAGATCTGTTGATTAAGATAGATACTGGAAAGGCTATGGAGTTGGCAGCAAGTTTGAGGAAGATAGGAGGTAGGTTATCGGTAGAGGGAGAGCAGGGTTTCAGCTTATGAAGAAGAGATCTTATGTAGGAAGTAGAGTGTAAGGAGAATAGATTATGGCTTGGAGGGTTGGGAGGGTTAGGCAGAATAGTAGTGTTAGAATTAGTGGATAGGATTGTTTGGATGGTGTCTATAAAGTGTTTATTGAGGAGCATAGCAGTTTCTTGAGGGGATGTGTTTGGGTAAGAGCAGGGAGTTTAGGGGCAGCCAGGAGAGAGAAATTTGTTTAGAGTTGACCAGAACTTTCAAGGGTTTGATTTACCATTGAGCTGAGCTAAATTATAGTAAGAGATTTACCATTGAGCTGAGCTGAATTATAGTAAGAGATTTACCACTGAGCTGAGCTGAATTATAGTAGGACCTAAATAATATTCTAGTGTGATATATTATATGATCTCCTGTACTAATGATGTTATTGATATTCTTTTTCTCAACAGTGCCAGTGCTATTGATAGACAGTCTGCAGAACAGTCTGTATTTTTTATGCTATGCAGTTAATATTTTATTGTGCATGTTGGATGGGGGGGGGTTACAATAGATTTTACTGTATATGTGTGAAAGAAATTATCTGAAAAACATTAATGCAGTCATTATTCATTTATTTTATCACAATCAGACATTAAGGTGTACAAGATCAGTATAGTGTTTGTAACTGGTGAGTACAGAGGCAGTCTGTGGATGAAAGTGACTGATATCTGTTGTTTTTCAATCACAGCTGAACAATTGTTGATCTGGATTGGCAAATGTATTGTGTATTTGACTGAAACACATTGAAGTTCATTGCTGTGGCCATTTTTTATTTGCCACAGTCAGACTTCTGACATGTACACCATCAAAAAGGTAGCTATAACCATCTCATACATCTGAAATGAACCATGAAAGTTGCCATGGCAAGTAATTCTGGAAGACTATTTAGTGTGTGCAGTAGTGCATGACTAGTTATTTAAGTAAAATTGCAACCATACATAGTTTACACTGCAGCCTCAGTAAGAAGCTGAGATCCCTCATAAAATCCTCCAAAGCTAGTTACAAAAACAAAATTGCCACTGATTCTAAAGACAACCACAAAACATTCTATAGCTATATCAAGAATCTCAATGGCAGCACTCAGATCTGCTCAGAGGTACAGCACAATGGCACTAAATATACAGAACCAACTGATATTGCCAACATCCTGGCAGATAGGTTCAATGCTAACTTTACCCCTCTCTAACTCCCTAAAGTGCCCATCTCTATACCAGAAGAATGCAAAGTTCCTGTAATTATGGCTGCACAGGTAAGAACCACACTCTCCAAAGCCAAGAACACAGCATCCATGGGACCTGACAACATCCCCGACTACGTTCTACATAAACTAGAGAATGAACTGGCACCCCACCTAAGCACCATGTTCAATCATAGCCTCACCTCAGGCTTTGTGCCCACTGAATGGCACACAGTGACGGTTATCCCACTTCACAAAGTGGGAGCCAACACAGACCCCGGGAACTATTGCCCCATTAGCCTAATGAGCCTGGTCTGCAAGGCCATGGAATGTATCATCGTAGAACTTATAAACATCTCCAAACTCTGGACCTCACCCAGTTCGTTTTTGTAAAAGGCAGATCATGTCTCCTAAACCTGATAGACTTCTTTGAATCAGTTACCAAAGCCGTAGACGAGGGTAAGGTGGTTCACACAGCCTATGTATATCTCGCCAAGGCTTTTGACAGCATCTCCCACTCTGGAATTATAGATAAATTCACTAAACTAGGTATAAATCCCTATGTCACAAGATGGATTGCCAACTGGCTCACTGACAGAACTCACACTGTGAAAGTAGCAGACTCCAAATCCAACTTCAGACCAGTGACAAGTGGAGTACCACAGGATTCAGTCCTGGGTCCTCTCCTGTTTGGTATCTACTTTTCTGAAGTACAGGCTAACAAAGAAATGTCTTTGGATAATGAAGTTTGCAGATGACTGCAACTAGGAGCCATAATCAAAACTCCTAATGATGTGGACATCCTACAAAAGGGCCTCACTGAGACAGATGCCTGGTGTCAAAGCCATGGCCTCAAGCTCAATGCCAAAAAGTGCATTGTCATGCCTTTTGGTAAAAACACTGTACCCAAGAGCTACCACATAGATGGTAGTCTGCTTAACACTGAAAGTATGATAAGAGACCTTGGGACACAGGTGGACAGTAGTCTCTCCTTTGATAATCACATCGCCACAGTAGTCGGGAAATCCTTCTATGTGGCACACCTCATCATAAAAGGTTTCTCATCCAGGAAAAAAAGAGGTTATTATTCCCCTCTACTCATCACTCATTAGACCCATTATAGAGTACAATGGCCCTTTTGGTATGTACCTCACAAGGCAACTGAAATGGCCACAGAAATACCTCACAAAGAGGATTACTGGCCTCAAACAGATGCCCTACGCAGACCATCTAAAAAAAACTCCAGCTTTACTCCGTCGCATATCGCCTACTCAGAGGCGATCTCTGCCTAACATACAAAGCTATGTCAAACCCAGAGCTATTGGACATGCTCCACTTAAAGAAATCCCAATCCCTTTGAGCTAAATGCTCTAGGGACCTAAACCTTGTCACCACAATAAACAGAATATGCTGGATGGATAGATTCCTGTCCCAGAGACTTCCCATACTCTGGAACAAACTACCTATCTATATCAAACAAAGCTCCTCATTAGCACTCTTCAAGAAAAATCTTGATGATTGGATGGGAAATAGGAAATTCACCCCGGAGATCACCTCTGTGGCTCTGCTCGACAGGGACACAGGAAAATAATTTTCTTGGGTGGTGAAAGCCAGGGTACCTTTTTGGCTAGGCTGATATAGGCCTTAGGGCCAATAGCCTAGTACCTACCTATGAATCCCAAATAAATTACAACAACTACTACTTAATTAATAAATTAATAAATATTATAAACTAAACAAATAAATAAAATAACTAAACACTTATTATTAATACTTCAAACACATACACAAACCTAATTTTCAAAAACCTAAAGCTTAAACACATTAAACAAAGCATATTAAACATATTTTTATTAAATAAATCAAAAACAAATATAAAAACAATAAAAAAAACACATTTAACATAAAAAAAAAAACTTAGTATTAAACATTTCTACCCTCTATACCTTCAAATTCCAAAAAATAGGGTACAAGCTGTATTGATTGTGTATTAATTACAGTGTGTAGTTAATTTATTTAAATTTTAATATTGTTTAATGGGTTTATTAGGTATGTGTTAATGTGTTTGTGTTTGGATTTTGAATGTAATATATCTTGATGGGTGTTGCAAAGGAAAAACCCAAAGTGTGGTGTACACATATTGTGTGCTTGTGACATTTGAATTCTAACTGATGGTTGCCCTGTCGTGTTTTTTGTGAATAAAGCCGATTTTCCAGCAAGGACTGAGCAGTCTTCTTCTACTGGTGCATCTTTTGTTTTGTACCTACCTATGAACCTATGAAGTAATACCTCTTTCCAGATAGCTTACCAATTTATTTGCTTCCTGTACCCCCAACACCACTTTGAACTTACCAGTAAAATACACTTAAACATAATTAAATTAACTTAGCAAATTAATTGATTAACTAAATAATGTCAAAGCACTGTAAGGGTGAGGGAGAAGTGTATCAATGGTTACAACATATGTTTTAGGTGAACTAGTAAAGTTTTTGGAAAACATTGGAATGAAATATTGGAAATAAGAAGGTTTATTGCCTGTACATTGTAAAGGCAGAAACGTGATTTAAGAAAACACTACTGAAGTATACACTTGGTAATTAAAAATATTTAGTTATTTTTATAAAGTCAGCTATTCTTTTTGCACTGTTAAGTGTCCCATATAAAAGTAAAACAAATAAAAACCCATCTTTAATGAAATAGAAGAAGGCAAGAAATATGCTTTTTTTAGCTTCTGTGAGATGCTATTGTAGCAATTTAAACAACAGCTTGTAACCTCTGGCTTCTGTTACTGACAACCATACTTTCATGAATAAACCTCAGTTTCATGAGCTCATTCTGTACTAATGCTTTTCTGACTGCATTCGTCTGTCAACAGGACATACATGACATGAAATCACCTAGGGAAATCTGATGTTTACACATGAGATGATTAGTGTTTGCAGCAGGAAACAGAAGTTACAACTCACTGTGTTAGTCACTAAACAATAATAAGGAAGCAGGCATGAAACCTTTATAATTGTTTGTAGATGTTTAGTCTGTGCATATTTAAAGTGTTGTTCTGTCCATAAATAGCCCACTGTCTTCATAGGAAAAAGGGGATTTTTTTTTGTCTCTGGCATCCCATCAGTTGACCATCAGCTCTTCAACACTGCTCCTATATGTCTATTATTGTACTCCCATTAGAAACCTTCACCCATGGTTGGAACCATCTCAGTCATTAGCAAGTTAAGAGCTAATAGTTGGCAGCAATACATACACTATCCTGCACAACATAGCATTTTTCTTAGGCCCCATCCACCTTAATACAGTAACACACATTGTGAGGCTGGATGGGCAACAAGGCCAACAATAGTGGCTATGTACATTAGTCAAGCACTTAACTGATTCTGATTCTGAGTATTTGAGAAGGATTAGAGCAGATGTTAAACTATACCCACTTTGCCATATTGGGAAGGGGGCACATTAAGAATAATATATAACCTTGTTGCTTGAGGAGGGGTACTGATAACTCCTACTTGTTATTACTCTTTGTGAATGAAGGGCAATTGAGAATTTTAAGAGCTAATACACTTTTTCAGTCTTTAGCTTCCTCTTACAAGTGTCTAGTTGTCTCCTGAATTTTAATGTTAGACTATGACAATAGAATACAATAATTTTATTATATAGCCTTGGTAACTGCTTTGCAATAAAGTTACCTTTGTTATTATACAGACGCCTATGTCAGACCTTTATTTACAGGGTCAGTGTGGCTTGCTACAGAATAAAGGCACACTCATTTCAGCAAAGCATGGCATGGACATGTGGATATCCATGAGAGTGAGTCACATGGGGTGTGCAAATGATGGTTCCCAAAATGGCAGAATTAGAAACATATAAAAACATTGTGCTACTTTGTGGTGCAGACAGATTTTTTACATTGTGAATCATGTTTTATGTGAGCAGACTGATGCTAGGATTAGTAACAGTGGTAGTCCAGCAGCATATATTTTAGTTGCCATTGGAGCCAGTGCCAGTAATATTTTACAACATCTGTGCCAGTGGAGAATGTACTAACAGCATTTGACATGTAAGCAGCTCAGAGACCATCAGACTGTGGTCTGTTTTTGTATAGAGAAGGTGACTGTAAGGGACTTAGTCAAACTGTGTCACCCTCAAGTGTAATCGAGAGGTATTGTATACCCATTCCTGTGGATATTGAGGTATATGTAATCTTAACTGTCTTAGTTACACAACTGTTTCAGTGAACTGCTGGGAACACATTAAGGAAAGTTAAAACATCAGTATCACAAATCCTAAACCAATTCCTCAGTTATTATGCTACAATATTTAGAGGACCATATCTGTTTCCTTAGAACTACAGAAGAGAGAACAAGCAGTATGCAGGCATTTTACAAAATAGAATGTTTCAGTTTAGCTCCTGGGAGCCATAGTTTGCACATATCCACATTGCCATTAAGGTCTCAGTTGTTCAGAGGGCTGCAATATATCAGCAGGAAGGGCATCCACTCCCTGTACTGTCGGGTTATCTGCAATGTCCAAAGCATTATTTGTTATGTATCTAAGCACACTGTGGCAGTTTCCATAGTTGACACATTTTACACACATAACATTCCTGAGAGGGAATTTCTCACAAGCTGATCTGGTTGGCAGCCGCACATAAATGCTAGATAGACAGGTCTGTATACACAGGTACCATTCATGCATGTAACTGGCCACATACATACATTGTGTGTTTGCAGGTGATGCCATCTGTGACCATACAAGAAGTGGCCTATAATTCAGCACATGCAGCAACATGAAACATAGTGGAATGTGTCTTCAGCTTACTGAAAGTATGTTTCTGTTCACAGGTTCATAGGTTCATAGGTGTGTACTAGGCTAATGCACCTGGAGCCTTTACAAACCTGGCCCATAGGATTACCCTGGCATCGTGCCAACCAACCTTAGTTCCTAGTGCCTCTGCCGAGTAGAGCCACTGGAGTGATCCCCAAGGTGAATTTTCTATTTCCCATCCACTCATCAAGATTTCTCTTGAAGAGGGCCAGTGAGGTGCTCTGCTTGACATGTATGGGAAGTCTATTCCATAGCATAGGCAGTCTCTGGGTTATGAACCTGACCCTCCAGCATGTTCTGTTGATTGTGATAATGAGGTTGAGGTTTCTGGAGCATGTGGTGTGGAGGGATTGGGATTTCTTTAGCTGTAGTATTTGTAACAGAGCTGGGTCAGACATGGCTTTGTAAGTCAAGCAGAGATCGCCTCTAAGTAGGTGATATGAGACAGAGAATAGTTGGAGTTTTTTACGTCCGTCCATATAGGAAAAGTGTTTAAGGCCTAGGATCCTCTTTGTGAGGTACTTTTGTGGCCCCTCCATTTGTTGCAGGTGTCTAGTGAGGTACATGCCAAATGAGTGCCAGTTGTCTGTTGCCTAGACATGTCAAGAGGGGCACTTCAACAGGATTTTTGTTATGGGTACCATGCTGCACAACATGGCATTGTGCAAACGGAGCAGCAAATGAGCATCTTGACAAAGCCTTCCATACCAGTTATATCGGGAACAGAAGTGCAGGGTAGTGTGTCAAGGGAAGAATATACAGCAGCAGTACCACTGCTGAGGCAGAAGCAAGTGCAAAGCATTACAGCAGTGGCTAAAGATATGGCATTTGGTCCAAACTATGGGTCCAGACACAGACAACACAGAATAAAATGATGCATGCATTATCCAACCCAGGCTATGCAAGGAGTGCAAGGTCTTGCTACCTTGTGCATCAGACTTCACCATATTCAAACAAGTAAGCGAGTGAGCAGGGCACGGTAATTATTACTCGTATGGGGGTATACAGAAACAGATGAGTGAAACACTGTGAGATGAGGTGGGCGGGGCACAGTAATTATTACTTTATATGGGTATACAGAAACAGATGAGTGAAACACTGTGAGATGAGGTGGGCGGGACACAGTATTGTGCCGCAGTGGTATGGCAGTAGCATTGTTACCTCACAGCAAGAGGTTCTCCTGTTCGATTCTCGGCTTGGCTTGGGAGTACCTTCTGTGAGGAGTCTGCATGTCCTCCCTGCAGTTGGGTAGTGTTCGAAAGACATGCATGCGTAAATGGGCGTGCCTTCGTTGAAGGTTGGGCGTTGAGCTGACACCTCGCCGTTTCATAAAAATCTACTGCCAATCATTAGTGGACCAGAGTTTTATTGTGGCCAAGGGCGCCCGCAGGCAGGTGCAAGGGGGTGCACTTGCACCCCCCTGGATTCGGCTGGCCCGGAGACTTCATTTTCTTTTAATTTAAAAAAAAAATTTATTTTTTCTTTGGATCAAGTCGCAAAGATGAAACAGGTGTTTGCGACCTGATTTCGTCTTCTCCATCTGTGCGACTGTTGGCTTACGTCTTTAGCTTCCTCCTCCACCCCGCGCACAGAATTTGAAATCCAGAAGATGTTGGGATGAGCGTACAAGTGAGAGGTAAGTGTGTGTGTGTGTGTGTTTTTTAAGTGTTTGAGAGGTGTGTGCAAGTAAGAAATAGATAGTTAGGGTCGGGGATGTGTGGACAGCCATCCATCGCAATCATGCCATAGCAGCATTCATTTTTATGCTTCCCAAGATTGTCTCCAGACTCCAGAAGTCATTAACATCTGCTAGTTAAAGTTGCAAATGTTATTTCAATAATATGTGGTTCTATAGATGTGTTACCCAGTTAAAGTATTTTTATTTTCTCTTCTAATAAGTGCAGTACAGCAAAATGAAACAGAAACAAACAAAATTAAAATGGCAAAATTAGTGTGCGGCTAATATGAGTTTTGTATTTGTTAATCCTTCAGAAGTCCTGTTTAACTTCTTACTTGGGACTGTATACAAATTAGACCAGAACCTTTGTGAAGAAAATTAAGTATTATTTATCATCCTGGGAAAGTTTGAGCAACATTGGGAAACAACTTTTTCCACTTTGTTGGATCGCTGACTGAATTATATCTAGCAGTTTTTCTCTCTCTAGGCATAGACGCTATTTCTGATTTTTAGGTCGTCTTCAAACTCCGACAAGCAAAAGTAAAACTGTTCCCCTTTTTAGTTTGTGCAGAGAATTACAGACTTCGAGGATTACTCGCGAGGTTGCCAACTTTTCAAATGTCCAAAGTGGGACATTTTTGGTACAGACGTTAGATTTTGCAGGCCGAAACATAACCATGGCCAGTACAAAGGACAAAACTTCACTTTTTTTTCTAAATAAAAGCTTATTCTTGTAGCATTTTAGTTGCTTATTCTGTTTCTTATAATATCTAGGTGTTTCAGATACAGAAAAACTATTTTATACAACTTTTACATAAAATATAGGAAATAATTTTGCTCTAAAATCTCAGGACATTTGCCATTTTTACAAATTCTTTGCAGGACACAAATGTCCAAAGAGAGACTGTCCCTCGCAAAGTGGGACAAGTGGTAACCCTATGTGTGGATGTAAGAATTAGATACGGGGTTGTATGCATTAAGAGTTTGGAAGTGCAATGTTCTTACTTCACAGTATTTTAATTGAGAAGTTGGTTTGCATTTACTGAGCACCTGTGGTTGTTTTGGGTGAATCAGTTTTAATGTTGTAGTTAAGAGATTCGTTTAGCATAATCCAGGGGCCACCTGCACATGTTTCAGTAACCCACCAGTAGCATTAAATAACCTGAGTTTGCTCTTTGGCATTAATGTACACATTCCCTAATCACAGGTCATTGCTGAAAACCATACTTGCCTCCCGCTCCCACCACTTTTGCGCTAACCAACCCCACCACACTAATACACCAGCCTAACCTAATCTCTACCCAGCATTAACACCTCTGTCAGTAATCTTGCTGTCTCTCTCTCTCTCATTGTACATATCTACAGATGATCTGGTCAGCTTTCCTGATTTATTGAGGCTTGTCTTTGTATGTATTATGTTTGCTTTTTCTGTTATAAGACATTGCAGCTTGTACTGTTGTGCCAGAAGCTCTACTTTGACTTCTGTGCTCATGTAAAATGTGATGTGTAACTCCCCAGCTTTGGCTGAAATGGATCCTCTCTGGATCAGACTATATAAAATTGCTCATTCTTGGGACATCTTTGTCATGTTTCATTCCATCTTCCACATAAGCTGTCAACCAACAGATTACATTTCTATTGAAGACCTTGCATAGAGGTGTCCACCACAAAAATACAGGCTTGTGTAATACTGGCTGTTGATATTGTGACATCCCCCCTCTGGACCAGTAATCAAAGAGCCTGAATCCTCCCCACTGACACCGGTAAGGGCCATTCACTTGGAACAAAAATAGATATGCACTCTATGTAAGAAGTAGGTAGGTAAAGGTAGGTGTGTGTGTGTGTGTGTGTGTGTGTGTGTGTGTGTGTGTGTGTGTGTGTGTGTGTGTGTGTGTGTGTAAGCATACCTCTCAACTGTCCTTGATTTTAACTCAAATTTTAGCTCTGACCCTCTGAAATGAATCCCTCTTAACACTAGTGCCTTTTGGCGGAAAGGTGTTGCATTATACTTAATAAATAATGACAATGATTAAGAGGTACTGATTTTTGTTCCTGTAGGACATGTATATTAATTCACATACTCTTATTCTGTTAATGTCTCAAGTTAATAGATGTAATAGTTTAAGTGTCCCTGATTTGTTCTACATTTGTCCCTGATTCTGTTGAAATTTGTCTCGGAGTGGCTGAGAGGTATGTGTGTAAGTAGTAGGTGTGTGTGTGTATGTATGTATAAAAGAGAGGTAGCACACCCCTCAGCTGCCCAGGTTTTTACAGAATGTCCAGATTTTTGCCCCATATTCCTCCTAAAAAGGTTTGAAGTTGCTAAATAATGACAGACATTTGGGTTTTAGACATCATATCCTTTAGAAAAATGCATGCTAACACAAATCCTGTTAGTCTAGCAATTTTCTAAGTTCATGAGAAAAATATTTGTAATCTGTCCCTGTTTATGTTAAGCTTTGGCCATATTTCTTGCACTGAGAGGTTGAGGTGAGTGTGTGAGTGTGCGAGTGTGTAATGTCCTAGTTAGAGTTAGCAGCTGGAATTTATTTTCAATTGCTTTTTTAAGGAATTGTGAGCTTCAAGGGAAGAGAAATTTACTGCTTCTCATGCTAAGTCTGCTTAAAATGTGCAACTGTTTAGTTCAGCAAATTGTATCACTATTGTCATATAGAATTTTAAAGCAGTGTTAGTAGCACAGTAGGTAGCATACTTGCATCTTGATGTAGAAGGCTATAGGTTCTACTTCCACAGCATGTAGATTTGTATTTTAAGGAGATGGGGTGCAGCAGTCCTGAGTATGTCCTCCTTTGGAGGAAATGCCTAGCAACTATGAACCTGTTTTTCAGCTTGCCACCCATTCCCTATTGCAATATACTAGCTTACCACTTTTGTTTAATGTAGCATGGACAATTTATTATTTAGGGGCAGTAGGCACTGAATTGTAGATATATGATTGCATAAGATATTTACATAAGCGTAATGGTTTAGACATACAATTAAAAGTATAGTATGTAGTAACATATGATTGTTCATACAGTATGTTTAGTAGAGATAATGTTGAAGATGTACTAAAAATAAGACAAGAAAGGAAAAACTAAAAAAGCACTAGCCACATTGTCAAAGCAGGAGAATATAGATAAGTTCATGTGAGATTCATTGACATTTTAAGGGAAACTGTGAAGACTGTTTATAAAACACATATTCCTATCCAGAATTCATACCTCAGGCTCAGTCTCAACCTCTTAGAGCAAAAAATCTGGACAAAGAATAAAATGATGGGGGAACAAGTAGGGAAAGATTTTAAATATTGCTCTTACAAACTTAGAAAGTTGATAGAATAATAGGTTTTGCATTAGCATGAAATTTCTGAAGGATGTGGAGTCTTCAACTCAAATGTTTACCATTATTTAATGACTTCAATCCTCAGCTATTTGCCAGAAAAGTACAGATTTTAGGAAGAATACACAAAAAATATGAGGCAAAAATCTGGACATTCTGCGAAACTCTGTTCAGTTGAGAGGAATAATGGTGGTTACTGCAGTATTAAGTTTTCTTTGCATAAACGTGTACAAAAGCAAAAATCAACTAGTTTTATGTATTTATTTTTTTGTTGTTGTCCAGGTTAGCATGATACACATGTTAATCATTGGTGTAGCTGAAACACATCAGAAAATGTTTTTTTTTTTAATCCCATACCTGACACTTTTTTTTTTTGTTTGTTTTTGTTCAGTAACATCATTGATAGAAGATCTGCAAGATATTGACTACAATGGTAGTAGAAGCCCATTGGATTCTTTAGGTTGTCTTATAACTTCAAAGCCAATGCATCAGACAAGACGCGATCATTCAGATATAGTAACAATATGATACAGTTCATTACTGATGGCAATTCGTTTTCAGAATTTTTCACGTTATAGGTTTTGCATCATTTTAAGATGCAGATAAAATAAGTTGAACTGAGCAGTGTTAATGGTGGAAAAGCGAGACGCCAGTGAAGAAACTAAGGAGTCAAGATAGGGAATAGAAATACTTGTTCTGTAATAACTCTTAAAATCCACGCCTACTGTGTTTGCTCGGTGTGTCGATTGCAAATCCTTGCACGCAGAGTGCAGCTTCCCAAACATCTCTGATGTCAGGTGAAGGCCGCCCTCTCCAAAGCAAAAAACACTGTTTCCATGGGACCAGATGGCATCCCGGGTTGCGTCCTACATGAACTCCAAGAAGAACTAATCCCTCAAGTAAAACTGCTGTACAATCTCAGCCTCACTACAGGATATGTGCCCAAAGAATGGCGTACAGCAACAGTGGTCCCACTCCACAAAGGTGGCACCTCTGCGGACCCTGGAAACTATCGCCCCATAAGCCTGACTAGCCTAGTCTGCAAGGCTATGGAGAGGATCATCATGGAACTCATAAACAAAGACATCGGGGGCCTACAGACACTAGATCCTACCCAATTTGGCTTTGTCAAGGGCAGATCCTGCCTTTTGAACCTGATCGACTTCTTCGAAACAGTCACCAAGGCCATAGATGAAGGGAAGGTAGTCCACACAGCCTATCTGGACCTCGCAAAGGCATTTGACATAATACCCCACTTGGGCATCATAGATAAGCTATCCAGCCTAAATATAAACCCCTATGTCACAAGATGGGTCGCAAACTGGCTCAAAGACAGAACCCACAGAGTCAGAGTTGCTGGAGCCATGTCAGACTCGAAACCGGTCACAAGTGGCATCCCACAAGGTTCTGTCCTGGGACCTCTCTTGTTCGGTATTTACTTTTCTGAGGTACAGGCCAACGTGGGAGGACTATGGCTCACCAAGTTCACAGATGACTGCAAACTGGGTGCCATAATCGACTCTCCAGCTGACACAAACATCCTTCAAAAAGGTCTCACAGAGACGGATAACTGGTGCCAGAGCCATGGTCTAAAGCTAAATGCCAAAAGTGTATAGTCATACCCTTTGGCAAAAACAATGTGCCCACAAATTACCACATAGGTGGTAACCCATTAAGTACAGAGAAAGTAATTAGGGATCTGGGGACCCAAGTTGATAGCAATCTCTCCTTTGACAACCACATTGCCAAAGTGGTTAGAAAGACCTTCTACATAGCCCACCTCATCATGAAAGGATTCACATCCAGATCAAGAGAGGTAATCATGCCCCTTTATTCATCCCTCATCAGGCCCATCATAGAATACAATGCCCCCTTTGGGATGTACCTTACCCGACACCTGCAGCAATTAGAAAGACCCCAAAAGTACCTCTCCAGGAGGATCAAGGGACTCAAACAGATGCCATATGCTGCTCAGTTAAAAAAACTCCAGCTCTACTCAGTTGCATACCGCCTACTTTGAGACGATCTATGCCTGACATATAAGGCTATGTCCAACCCAGAATTAATGGACATGCTCCACCTCAGTAAATCTAAATCCCTTAGCGCCACACGCTCGAGGGACTTGAACCTCAGCACAGAAATAAATAGAACATGCTGGAGGGACAGATTCATAACCCAGAAGCTCCCTTCGCTCTGGAATAGAATTCCAATTCATGTTAGGCAGAGTACCTCACTGACTCTCTTCAAGAAGAATCTTGATGAGTGGATGGGGGATCATAGGTTTGTCCCGGGGATTACTTCCATGTCACTATTAGACAGAGGCACAGTAAACTAAACTTTAAAAAGGGCACAGTATACTCAAATCAAGGGGTGGCGTAAGTCAAACACAATCGGGCTAGGCTTATAAATGCCCCAGGGCAGATAGCCTAGTATGAACCTATGAACCTATGAACACTAACTCAATACTAAATTTATCTGCTAGTGATCTTGCCTTACTGAGAATGTCATTCCTAAAGTGTTCTTCAGCATGGTTGCGGTGCTCCTTGAATATTTCAATGAGTCTGTTGATGTGTTGTTGAGCCTCTACTATATTAAGTTGAACAGACTAAAACATCTGGGCAACAGGCTCAAGAACTGATGAGTAATTTGCAATAATGAAGAGAAAAATAAGAAACGTGCACAAAGAGCAAGCGCTGAGTAACATATGTGCATTTTGTCTGGTTTCACCAGCAGTGCTTTTCTGAAGATCAGCCAGGCAGTCAAATATTTTCTCAAAGTTCTGACTAAACATACGAATGGATTTATATTTCTCGGTCCATCGTGTCTCACACAGAAGAGGTATATTTGGTGCCAATGCTCGTCGTTTTGGACTGTCATGGAAAAAATAATCTTGATAACATCAACAGCACTATGTATTTCAGGAACATCATTCAGATCACTGACTACAAGGTTTAGTCTGTGAGATGCGCAGTGGATAAAGGCTGTTTTTGGATACTTTTCATGAATCTTTGCTTGACCACCATTCTGGATGCTTGCCATTATGGAGCAGCCGTCATAGCCTGTCTGAGTAATTTTTCCAGGTCTAGACCGCACTTTATGTATTCACTGACAATGACATTTGATACAGACTGTGCATCTCTCACAACAATGGGAACAAAAACCGCAAACTCTTCTCGAATACAATCATCAATGAACCAAATGCCCAATGACAACTGCTCAATGTCTGAGATACCTGCAGTTTCATCTGCCAATACATTAAATCCAACTGCCCTGTTTGCTGCACAAACAATCTCCTTTTGAAGTACGTGTTCGTATTCTGCCAACAGCTCATTTTGCACCCAATGGGATGTGTACCAAGCATTTCCTGCAGCTGTTTCACTGTGCTGTTTCAGTATTGTGTCACCAGCTTCCATATGAAAATCTAACAAGTAACACAAATTTCCACCAGAGCCTTCTTTTCCACAGAGAGGAATGTCATGGGTTGCACAGTAAATAATGGTAGATACAATTGCTTCCAATTTATTTTGGTTCTCTGCAATTTGTTTTGCTACTGCTGCATCTAGCTGTGGAATAACAGCTGTTTCTGGCTTCTGTCATGTTCGTGTATGAGAAAAATTGGAAGCATCTTCAGTAGAACCTTTGTGCCATGATGATTGCATATGATTTCTTGCAAGAATCATTGAAGGCATTATATTTTGTGCACACACTAGTGATGAAGCTGCCTTGCAACCCACAGTGAAGTGACTGAGGAAATAATACACAAGTTAAGCAGAGTGGGCCTTTCAAGTCAGGAGAAAATGCAAGCCACGGTGAGTACTGAGACAACCAACTATATCTGAATATAGTTGTTAATAAATAATGACATGCATTTCAGTTTCAGACTTCATATCATTCAGAAAATTTTATTCTAACACAAATCCTTTTATTCTAGCAACTTTCTAATGTGTCCCTAGTTTTGGGCCGTTATCCCCAACATTATAACAGGCTTTGTCCAGATTTCTTGTGTTAACAGATTGAGATGTATGGTGTGTGTGTGTGTCTGTATGTATGTATAAGAAGGAGGAAGCATACCCCTCAGCTGTCCAGGTTTTTGGAGAATGTCAAGATTTTGCCCCATATTCCTCCTAAAAAGCATTGAAGTTGCTAAATAATGACAGACATTTGAGTTTTAGATGTCATATCCTTTAGAAAAATGCATACTAACATAAATCATGTTATTCTGGCAATGTTCTAAGTTCATGAGAGTAATATTTATTATCTGCTCCTATTTACTTTAGGCTTTGTCCAGTTTTCTTGCACTTAGAGGTTGAGGTGTGTGTTAGAGAGAGTGAAATGCCCTAGAGTTAGCAGGTGGAATTTATTTTCAAGTGCATTTTCAAGGAATTGCAAGCTTCAAGGGAAGAGAGCTTTACTGCTGCTCATGCTAAGCCTGCTTAAAATGTGCAATTGTTTTGTTTAGCAAATAGTATCACTATTGTGGTATAGAATTTTTAAAGCAGCACAGCAGGTAGCATACTTGCATCTTGATATAGAGGGCTGTAGGTTCTACTCCCACAACATGTAGATTTGTATTTTAAGGGGGTGTATGTCCTCCTTTGGATGAGATGCCTAATAACTATGTACTTGTTTTTCAGCTTGCCACCCATTCCCTATTGCAATATACCAGCTTACCATTTTTTTTTAATATAACGTAGGCAATTTATTTTTCAAGGGCAGCAGGCAGTGAATTTGTAGATGAAACACTGAAATATAAAGTTGTTTTCTAGCAACAACCTCTTCACTTGTTTCAGATCTCTTTAATGTGGAATTATTCAGATGAGTTTTACTTCTGCAAATATTCTGCATATTGATTGATATTGGTGGATTGTATGACAGAAGTTTGAGTAGAGTGGCCCTTTATGGTTGAAATGTTCTGAATTGGGCAGGTTGTCATTACTGGTTCATATGATTTGTTTCATTGCTTAAAGGAAAAATGTTCAGAACTATAAATTTAAAACACACTCTAACAAGTGGTGCTGTATTATACAAGGAATATAATTAATTATGATATAGTATAATTAATACAGTCAGGAAGGTGAATCAAATAACTTTTGCATGGTTCTAAAAATGTGTGCAAGGAGCCTATGATTTGAAAACAGCTTAAAGGTAAACTTACCCTGCCACTGGCTAGATGCATTTTCTTTGAATGCGGGTTTCAATGTTGTTTTGGTGAATGTGGGTTTCAAAGGTAGAGAAGTTTTAATGCTAAGTCTCTTTTCATTGTAAGACTATTGCTTTGTTTAGGTTTAGTAAATGTCTATCAGTAGTTGTGCTATAAAATTTGAAATAAAAGTTGTAAATGAAATCCAGATATCTGTAATCATTGTAGAAGTAAAGCATAAAACAGTATGCACACAGAGATTTGAACAGTGTCTGTGACAAATGGGGAAAAATAGCCAAGTATTGGGACACTGGAATGGCTGCGTGGGTGGGGGCAGCAGAGAGGGTGGGGCTGTGTGGCTGGGGCTTGGGTTTGTACCCCCCCTGCAAAAAATCCTGCGGGCTCCCTTGACTGTGGTGACCCCTTACCGGGAAAAAGCCAAAAGTCAAACAACAACATGGGGACATACAGAAACAGATGAGTGAAACACTGTGAGATGAGGTGGGTTAGGCACAGTCATCATTACTTGTATGGAGGGTATACAGAAACAGATGAGTGAAACACTGTGAGATGAGGTGGGTTAGGCACAGCCATCATTACTTGCTCAGATGGAAATAGAGTAATGGCTGAGTGTTACACTGTGAGACAAGGTAAGGTCAAGGGAGATGAATATGTTAGTCACTTAATCTGAGAGGTTTGAGGGAGTTAGGGATTGCATTGTCCAGTAGTGGATTCTGGCTGCTACAACAAGACCATTGGTGGTGTTCATTATGTTACCATGTGATGCCAGGGTTTGATGCAGTCCATGCCACTGAAGGTGCAGAACTGTGGAAATGTGAGGAACACCTTCATGGGTATACCACATGTTGATAGATGAATGCACAGCCTCCTTCCCCTTTAATGTACCTGTGTTCTTTGCAGTTATTGATATACACAGCCTCCCCCCATTTATATACTGTAGCCATACCTCAACATATGGTGATGGAATCACGTACCCCTTTGTGGTATGTCTTAAAGAAGGTTTTCAGTGTACACAGTCACCGTGCCAGCAACAATTCCCATTCCATATATCAACTTGACTTTACTAAAAACAGAAACATTTTAAAAGCCCTCCTGTTTGTAAATTGCACCATACTAACTAGTACTAGTTATAGAATATTCATTAGTACTCTTTTTGTTGACTTAAACAAAGCATTTAGTTTAGTTAATCACATCTGTCTGCTCATCAGGCTGCACTCCTGTTGCTTTAATCCATCCACCACAGTTTATTCCAAAACTACTTCAGTAACTGTCTTTTCTGGGAAAAGGTAACGAATGAATTCTCTGCTACATCTTCCATCTTCTCCAGCATTCTCCAAGGCTTGGTCCTTAGCCAGTTTTATTTACTCTCTTCATAAATCAACTAGGTCCTGAACTACACATGCAAACATAATTTAGTGTGTTGCTGACCAGGTTCCATGTTGATCTTGATACTTGATTAACTCCATCCAGCATGATCTTTAGTCAGATCTTAATACCCCCTGCCCCAAAAAAGCTTTATGCTAAGGAACTAATTTTGGATAGTAAAAACAATGTATATGTGATATTTGCTACTAGTGACAGGCTAAAAGAACTTTCTGAAGCAATCCTAAACCAGAAATATTTAGACACTAGCATTGAATTTGTTACCTCTTTCAAACACCCTGGAATCACTTTGATATCGTTCTCTGTCTCCATGACTAACCATATTGGCATAAGAAAAGTTAAAAGAACATTGCACAGTTGTTATAAAATTTCCAGATTCTCTGCTCCAAGAGGGTGGCCATTGAAACATATCTCAAAACTGTTCAGATTTTAGCAGAATGTCCAGATTTGTGCCTCATATGTTTGGTCAGTTCCTCATAACTTTTTGGTTTTCTGACAAATGTTGATCAAAACATAGAGGATGGAAGTCAGAAAATAATAATAAACATTTGAGTTTCAAACTTCATGCTATTCAAAAAATTCTCACTAATGGAAAAAAAATGATATTCTATCAAATTTTAATTTAATAAGAACAATATTTAAAAAAATGTCCTGATTTTGGTGCCTTTGTCTCCCTGTTCCTTATGGCTTGGTCCAGATATTTTTCCTCTAAAAGAATGAGAGATTAGAAAAGGAATCCTTCACCTTCACTCTATTCAACATACAAACATTGTACAGCATCTGCAGTCCTATCTTTCTCTTCCTACCTGCTAACCATCATTTTGCACCTTTCTGTCTCATGCATATTGGCTTCCAGTACATAAACAATCTGGTTTATTTTTCCTCTCCCTTATATAAAAACTATCAGCTACCTCATCTCTTCACAGATTTTCTCCTGATCTCTTCACCTACAATCTCATAACCTACAGCAAAATGTTCCAGTCTTATGTAGAGCAGAAATCTCTGATTATGGTTTCTCAGGCCTCAACCCCAAGTTCTGGGACAGCCTGGGATATAAAAAAACTGAAATTATATGTAAATGAAATATTGCTACCAGCTCTAGGGGTAGTCATAAGATTGTTGTTGTTTTTTTTTCATAGCATTAGAAAAGATCTAGTATTGCACAGAGCTGCTCATGAATGGAACTACATACTCTGACCCCGTAGGCATTGCCAATATTCTTGTGGATAAGACGTGTGTGTGTGTGTGTGTGTGTGTGTGTGTGTGTGTGTGTGTGTGTGTGTGTGTGTGTGTGTGTGTGTGTGTGTGTGTGATTTTGCCCACTTGTCTATCAACCATTAAGCATCCTCCAATTAGATGCGGACCATTTATTCTCTTACATGGGAATTTCCCCTGGGGTCAGGGTGAGAGCTGTATGAAGAGCACCATCGTTCAGACAGGCATGAGGTTACTTTATTGTCCTATTGAAGATCTTTTGACAGATCAAAAAAGAGAAACTCTATGGATAATCCTAAGTTAGCTTGCCTCAGAAAAAAAATGTTGAGAAAACCATGTTGAGAGCTGGAAAGGACATCCTGAGCAGTAAGAAGTCCTAGTGCTACTACACTTGCCCCATGATTGGATTTCTCAAGTATGTTTGATAACCAAAGTAGAATGGCAGTTGGACAGTAATAATTATGAGATCTGTCAGATCCTTGCTTATGAAGTAGAACTTTCAGAGCATTTTTCTTAAGGAGGGTATGTAATGCTTTTGCATAGAATGGTTTGTGGAGATAGAAAGGAGAAAGCAATAGCATCTGCAATCAGTTTAAGTTATGATCAGGAAAGCGTAATAGCAACAAATTATAACAACTGCCCTCAACATATCGGATGTTCACAACCCAAATGACCACTGCGCACTTTCAACAATTCATATTCCTCTTTACACCACTGTCCACATGGTGCATCCACAATTCTACAGAACCACCCAGTTCATGCCATTAGCATTATATCACATACCTACTATCATGCATGCGCACATACATACATATACACATACACGCATGTACACATGAATATATACATTTTCACATGCAAACTTGCTCATCCACATTCTGCTACTTATCATTTAGTGAACTTCATATCAATCTACCCTTTTCCTATCAAGCAGAATATGCTTTGCTATTATTTTAAGATGGTTACAAGGCAAAAATATTCATTTTTATTGTCCATGTTATTGTCAGGGTCTGTATCTCATTAGAGAGACATTTCATACCCCTACTGCATAAGCTATTGCTTTTACATGACAGGATATTTTACTCAATTACACATCTTAGACAGTACAAATTAAATACAAGCAACACTCTTAGGATGAGAAACAGTAGACTGGCATCCTAGCCAGAATTAGTTCCTCTGCCTCATTCCCAACGAATGCCAGAATGGACTTTGGCTCATCTATGACCCTTTGACAGTTTTTACACATTTCAAATGCCTGCTGTCAGTTTGTGTTTATTTCTGTTAAGCAAGTATTCCTTTTTAGGTATAACAATAATTACCATAAGGTAAGAAAAGGTAGGTAGGGAGAGACACCGCTAAAGAAATTTAGTGCTGTCCCCTTTGTCTTGTCTTCCATGGTACAATGCTGCTACATGGATTGTGTTTTTGCTGATTTGGGTTTTGATGTTCCACTCAATTATAAAACAGTTGCTTATTAAGTCCTGGGTTGGTGATAGCGTGCACTGATGAGACAGTTAGCATGCAGTGATAAGGTGTCTGCATATCCTGCAGACTCTGGTGCAGTGATTGATATATTTAGCTTTAGAAATATGTAATCTTCTGTGTAATCATAAAAATAAGTATTGCCCCATAGACTGGGAGGTGTCAGTCATTAACTGGGTTATATGTAATGGACTGGTAGCCTGATGCTTGCCCTTTAATGATTCTGACCATTGTTAAGTACTGCCTTGAGGTGCTGTTCTACAAGCATCACTGAAAGAAAAGCTGCAGTAACCAGCAACTTGTCAACAGATTAAAGTGCTTATGTGTGCTCTGTCTAGTGTGAGCCAGGATTTAGATGGAAGGTTAAACCTGCTACTTCTTATATGTGCATGTTACAAAATCCAAAAAACAGATGTAGAATAGCTGAATGTACTAATAAACCAATACAAAGATCAACATCCAGTAACAAAAGGCACAGCACGACCATTCATATAAAACAGGGTTTATTGCATCCAAGCTTTAGAGTTAAAACTCTTCTTCAAGAATAAATCAATACATTAAAACCACAGAATAAATAACACCAGCCAATCAGAAAACATAAGTCATAAACACATTATATAATTAACTAAATAAGTGCCTTCCCAAATTAAAAGACTTCACAGAAGCACTATAACCAACTTACTAATATATTTAAAACATTTTATTGCAACCTAGAATGCTTCATAAAATATATAAAGCACTCTAACTGACATATGCTTGTCTTAATTTCAAAACAGGTTTAATACTATTAATTTTATTAAGCCCTGGATGAACATCAGACCTAAAAAAGTTTATACATTTATATTCTGTCCTTTCTGTCGCATTCACAATGTCCACTCCCCTCTTATTCTTAAAAACTCTCTGTAATATTCTAAATTTAAACACATGCTCACTCCCAAATTGTAGAATATGCTTACTAAGTGCACTTGTTTCAACCCCTCTTCATATCTCAGATAAGTGGGAGGCAATTCTCTCCTTAAATTTATAATTGTTTTTTCCAATATAGAAGCATAAACATTTCTCACAGTTGGCCAGATGTTTTCACTGTTGCATGTCCCAAATGCCTTAAAAATAAATTTAGCTTGTGTAATTGGATGTATAAATTCTCTTTCCATATTAATATACTTACATAAAGTACAATTATAACAAGGGACTGTGCCTTTATTAAACTTAGGTAATTCTTTATCTTTACCAAAATCTTTATAACAAAGAAGTTTTTTAAATTCTTCGCTTTTTTTATATATAAAATAGGGCCTTTCTCCTACTATCTTCCTAACATTAACATCAGAGCTTAAAATAATCCAGTTTCTTTTAATTATAGATTGAATCTGTCTGGGGTGTCTGTTATACTTCTTCCTATATCTCATTTTCTTATATCCAACTTCCCTTAGGGAGCTGGCATTATGGGTAGTAACACCTTCTCTAAATAAGTATGGTTTACCTATACTAGATCATTCAGACTTAACATATTCAGCATTCTCGGTTAAAAGACTTCTATTATAACCTCTTGCCAAAAAATCTTGTGTCATTGTATTAGTTCCAGCTACAAACCCCTCTCTTCTGATAAGAAATTAAAAGGGCAAATTAACCTTATAGAGCAAGGCAACTGCATGTTTTTTCATAAGAGACCATGTTTGGGCACAAACTACTATTTTGCATTGACCGAAGACATTCAAAGCATAACTAGAGTTGTTCGAAGTACCTCAGTGCTTTATTATGGTGCAATTATTTCAATGAGTTTGCTGTTTGCAAAGTACAGTTATATTGCAAAGTGCAACCAAAGTACAGCCATTTTGAAAAGTTTCTTGTGCTGTGTGCATTTATTTGCAGAGTGCCGTTATTTCAAAGTGTTTCTTACACTGTACAGTTATTTTGCAAAAGCACGGCCATTTTGAAAGGTTCTTGTGCTGTGTACAGTATATTTGCAAGGTGCATTCACCTCGAAGTGTTTCTTACTCTGAGCTTTTTTCAACTGTGTACATTTTATTTGCAAAGTACAGTTATTTTGAATTATTTCTTACACTAATAGGGAGTGGTTTCACAAAGTACAGTGATTTCAGAGTGTTCTTGTGCTATGGAGACTTATTTGGCAAAGTGCAGTTATTTCAAAGAGTTTGTTGTGCTATTGGGCATAATTGCAAGTACTGGCATAAAGTTCTGGCATATATATATATATATATATATATATATATATATATATATATATATATATTTGTGTGTGTGTTCGTACATAATTTCAAGTACCTTCACTAATGTGTGTTGATATGGCAGAGGCATTTCGCAGATCAAGTCTACTTGTGTTTGATCACAATACAGCAGAGAACTGGAGAGTATTTGAGCAGGAATACAATATTTTCATACACGCAGCTTTTTCTGACAAAGATGCATGTACAAGGGCATTAATTTTGCTTAACTTAGCTGGGTCAGAGGCTATTGAAAGAGAGCATTCGTTTGTGTATGCACCAGCAGTATATGCAGGAGAGGGGAAACCAGCATATTGTGGTACTGGCTGAATAAAGGGAGGACCCTGAGGCTGAGTGCTTGAAACATAAATTTAGAGAAATGTGCAACCCCCAGACAAATGTTACATTAGAGAGGTACTTATTTTATACAAGAGACCAAAAGCCAGGTGAAATTTATGCAGTTTATATCACTGACTTGAGAAATAAGGCCAAACTGTGCAGATTTGGTGATTTGAAAGATGAGTTAATAAAGGACAGGCTTGTGTGTGATGTTAATAGAGCTGCAGTGAGAAAGGTTTTGCTTCATGATAGTGATTTAATGTAAAGCAAAGCCATAGAGATTTGTCAAATCCATGAGTTCACAGAAAGGCATACAAGTATGCTTGGAAGTGATAAAAGCATGATTTCAACAGCCTCTACAGCAAATGTGGGCAGCATGCAACATGTGGCAGACAGAAATAGGCCTAAGCACATTGCAGCTGTAACCCCTGCGGGTCTACTAGGGAAACCTTGTAGCTTTCTAGCAAGTTCAAAGAGTAGCTCAGTAAAAAGGGCATGCACAGTGCAGTATTAGAGTGAGTCTGCAAAACCCAAGTCAAGTCTTATTGTTAACTGTTATAATTGTGGAGGCAATCATGAGTCTAAAAGAGAGAAGTGCTTAGCATTTGGTCAGCAATGCCACAAGTGTAAAAAATAGAACCATTTTCAAAAGTTTTGTAAATCAAACCAGCCTCAATCAGTTATTAAGAAAGGTCACTCAAAAAATCAAGTTGATCATGTAGAGAGCTGCAACACTACTTTCTATGTAGATGGTATATAAGTGGTCAGTGAAAATGTTAATGCAGTAGATTTGTTGTTAAAAATTAGGTATTTTGTACTGTCCTGATCAACGGTTAATCCACAGAGCTCAAAGTAGACACTGGTTCAAAGTGTAATGTTATATCAGCAGAAGCATTTGCTAAAGTGAGAGTTGATGAGCAACTTAATTTGGGCAATTGTGCGAAGCTTGTTGCTTATGGAGGTGAAGAGATTCAAACCGAAGACTCTGTAGTGCTTTCATGCTATTTGGCAGGGAAGAGTTATAGCTTTCCATTTTATGTAATCAGAAGACCTGTGCAGTCATTATTAGGTCTCAGAGACATTTTGAGAATGAAACTGCTTGCATTTACATGTAAGCACATCCCAGTTCCAGCTTTACTGATCCTGTTTTCTTAGAGTATGCTGATGTTTTTGATGACAAGCTAGGCGAACTTCCAGTTATGTACTCCATGAAAGTAGACCCAGAGGTTAGTCCACTGGTCAGACCAGCAAGGAGAGTTCCAATAGCTATGGAGGACAAAGTCAAAGTCCAGTTAGACAAAGTGGTGCAGCAACATGTGATTTGTCGAGTCACAGAACCAACTCAGTGGGTGTCTTCCATGGTAGCTGCTCATAAGAAAAATTCAAATGAAATCAGAATATGCATTGACCCAAGAGACTTGAGCAAGGCATTAAAAAGACCTCATCATCCTATGTGTACAGTTGAGGAGATTGCCACCATCATGCCAAATGCCACTGTTTTTTCTGTCTTGGATGCAAATAATTCATTTTGGCAAGTAATGCTTGATCACAAATCTTCACTACTGACTACATCCAGTATCCCATTTAGTAGATACAGATTCCTCAGAATGCTTTTTGGAATAAATTCTGCCAGTAAAGTCTTTCAGCATGCAATGGAGCAATTTTTTTCAGGCTACCCGTGTGCAGTAATAGTGGATGATTTACTCTTTGGAGGTAATGGTGAAGCAGAGCATGACAGAAACCTCAGGAAAGTTCTGGACAGAGCATGTGAAGATAATTTAAAGCACAATCCTCTGAAATGTAAATTCAGACTACCAGAAATTACTTATGTAGGTCATTTATTTACCAGTACAGGCTTAAGACCGGAGCCTTCCAAGTAATCAACCATTCTTGAGATGCCAGCTCCAGACAATGTCCAAGCCCTACAGCGTTTTCTTGGTATAGTTACCTATTTGAGCAAATTTATCCCTGACTTTAATGAGTTATTAGCATCTTCAAAAGAGCTTACATGCAAAAATGTTTCCTGGTCATGGTTGGAACAACATCAGACAGCATTTGATAATCTCAAACAGCAAATTGCCAACCCGTCTACATTAAGATACTATGGTGTCCACAAACCAGTAGTTCTTTCCTGTGATGCTTCAAAGTTCAGTCTTGGTGCAGTTATTCTTCAAGAGGACAGACCCATTGCCTATGCATCGAGAACTCTTACCCAAACTGAGATGCAGTATGCTCAAATTGTGAAGGAACTTTTGGCAATTGTGTTCGCATGTTCAAAGTTCTATGATTATATTTATGTATACGTGATAGAAGCTGACCATCAACTTCTAGTCACTATTTTAAAGAAGCTTAAGTATTCAGCTCCAGAAAGACTACAAAGAATGATGCTCAAATTGAAAAAGTATAACTTCAAATGGTCTATACAAAAGGTAAACTGGCTGATACCTTATCCAGATCACCCAGAAATACCACAGGAGAGTTGATGCAGAGAATTTTGACTTTGATGTAATGGAAGTGCATCATTTTTCTACCGTGAGACTTTATGAGGTAAGAGATCATACAAAGACTGATCCAATATTGCAACAGCTCTACCACTATATTAATGCAGGATGGCTGTCAAAGCAATCCTGTGTACTGCCAGATGTATAACCTTAATTTCCATACAGAGATGAGATGCTGATGGAAGATAGTATAATTTTCAAAGGTCCAAAAGTTATTGTTCCTACTTCCTTACAACATGAATTCATTCAGATTTTGCATTGTGGCCACCCAGGTTCCAATTCTACCAAAAGAAGGGCAAGAGGACTAGTATTTTGGCCTTCTCTATTGAAAGACATTGATAAAGTGCTTTCTAGTTCAGTGTGTAATAGTACTAAGCTATATATGCAAAAAGTGCCACTTCAGCTAAGCCAAATTCCTGAACTACTTTGGTCAAGAGTAGCAACTGACATATTTGAGTGGAACAATCAAAATTAGTTAGTGTTGGTAGACTATCATTTGAACTAGTTTGAGATTGATTTGCTACCTAACCTAACGTCTAGTGCTGCTATTACTAAGATGAAACATCATTTCTTAGTCCATGGCAGTCCACACAAAGTTATTTCTGACAATGGTTCTCAGTTTGCCAGACAATTGTTTCAGAGATTTGTGAGAGAGTGGAACTTTATTCATGCTACTAGTAGTCCTGAATAGCTACAGCTGAATGGCCTTGCTGAACGTACAGTACAGAGTGGAAAGCAATTACTAGAAAGGTCAAAGTATGACAATACCGATATCTTCTTGAATTTACTTAATCTCAGAAATATACCTACTTGGCTCACTTGCTCAGGGACTTCTATCTAGGCAAACCAGAACAAATGTGTCTATCAGTTCTACTTTGTTGGTGCCTAATGCTAAAAACAACAGAGCAATCAAAGCCCAACGTTTTAAGAAGTGTTCTTCTCAGAAGTCCAGCTATGATAAAATGAAAAGATTTCTTCATTTGTTAAAAGAAGGCAGGAGTGAGGATGCAAATGGAGAAAGGCTTTAATCGAATTGGTCAAGTGAGAGGTATATGTGCCAAGCTGAGATCCTACTTAGTGGAATCTGAGGGTATAGAATACAGGAGAAACCACACACATCTTCTTCCTGTATCAGAAATGATATCGCGGCATCATACCTGTGATACAGACTCGAGATCTCAGAGCAACCCTGACAATGTTCTTACCGAAGAACATGTCTCAGTATCCATTCCCATTCTTGATGATGTCCTAGTTGTCCCCAAAGTTGAACATTCATCAAAGACAGTCCCTGTTGCTAGATCCAATTCTGACTTTTATATTACATGATCAGGTTGTATTTCTAGACCTAGTGTAAAATACACAGCAACTTGGACATCATTGTTTTATATTTGTCTAATTTTGTATGATTGCATGTTGAATAATTAGTTCTGTATAATCGCATGTCAAAAGATCATTTCTGTAAATTGCATGTCATTGAATACTGTCATTTAATATATGGTTAATTTCTCAAAGAGGGAGGATGTAGATCAGAGGTATGTACCTTTAAGAAGCATTTCTAGATGTATGTAGCACATGCATATAAATACTGAGCATGTGCAGGCAGCAGTGTCATTTTGAGAGTACAGCCAGAGTGTTAACATATATGAGTGTGGTAGTCAGTCTGTTTATATGTTTATTTAAGTTTAAGTTACAAAGCCTCATTTCTGATGTGTTTGTGTGTAATAAAGCTGCTTGAACTGAAGCCACGAATGTTCATCTGTTTGATCCTGACTAGATGAGTGACAGAGTAATTCCCAGAATGTTAGAGACCTTCTAAATCTAAATGAAATAAACAAACAACTCAAGAGCTTAATAAAATCCACCAAAATCCAAGTTTGAGACTAAAATAGCGACCCAAGATAAAAACAATCATAAGGCATATTTTAGTCACGTTCATAATCTGAAAAGCACAATGCAACAATGCACTGAGCTGATTGCGAATGATGTTACCCACACTGAGGCTGTAGATATAGTGAACCTATTGACTGATAGATTTAGCTCTAACTTTACCCTTTTCTCCCCTCCATTTGTCCCTCAAGATATATATGAAACTGGCTCTCCTCCCTCTATCACTCAAGACCAAGTCCTAAAAGTGCTATCAAAAGCTAAAAATACTGCATCGATAGGTACTGACAATATCCCTGGATGCATCTTAAATAGCATGAAGCTTGAATTAGCCACAACCTTAACAACACTGTTCAATCTCAGCCTCCATACAGGTTTTGTATCAACTGAATGGAGAGCAGCTACAGTCATTCCCCTGGATAAGGGAGGATCTTCCACAGACCTAGGCAATTACAGACCCTTAAGTCTGACTAGCTTCATTGCAAAGTCATGGAAAGACTCATTAAGGAACTGGGTCTATATTATATCAGCAAAATGTAAATACATCGACTATCTCTTCATTGACCCATTTTCAGCGAAAGCAAAACTCTGCGAATGATTGTTACATCTAACTTTTTGCCATGGTAAGTAACAAGTGGGCCATCTTTGGGAATTTGCCCTTATCCCCACTGTAGTGCAATCTTGGAGTTGGCATATTTATTTGGAGGGTGAAGCCCCCCACCAAGGTGGATTTTAAATATTTCTGCTTTTATGAGATCATTATGTTGGCCCACTGGTTACTTACCATGGGAAAAATTGTGATCTAATGATTGTTCATGGAGTTTTGCTGAAAATGGGTCAATCAAGAGGTATTTGATGTATTTACATTTCACTGATATAATATAGACCCATGGAATTAAGGATATAGGGAACCTCCAAACACTGGACCTATCACAGTTTGGATTCATAAAAAGCAGGTCATGCTTATTCAACATGGAAGATTTTTTTTGAAAAGGTCAACAAAGCAATGGATGAAGGCAAAATGGTACACACTGCATACCTCAAACTGGCCAAAGCTTTTAACACAATTCTCTACTCAGGCATAGTAGAAAAGCTAGATAAACTGGGAATAAACCATTATGTCACCCACTGGATTGCTAACTCGCTTAAAAATATGATGCTGATTGTCAAGAAGGGAGATACTGCCACCCAAGTTATTGAGAATTTTGTAAATAAGTATATGTCATTTGTGAATATCAACATGATTCATATAAGATATTTGTGTTAGAAATGCATTAGAGCTGTATGTCATATAGGATGGTTTGTACAGACATGTGTGTTGAAGAAGTATTTTACAAAGTGCTCTTTGGAATGTATCCACAGTGTACCCTACTGGAAAAGAACAGAAATGTACATACATTGTTGTAACTGTTTAAATGTATATATTTTAATAGGCAAAACTGGAATACATGGGGTAACTTGCAAAACTTCAGAAAAATATTTGAGATTAAATTACTTTATGGCTAGGCCATAAAAAATATGTTGTCTTTCAATTTCAGTGCAGCAAGGAGACACAATGTCTAAAACTGGGTCTACTTTAGAACAACAAAATTTCACTTACCCGAAACTCATGGCACAGAGATGAAAAGACTGACAGCACCAACACACCGATGCCCCAGAACACAGTCTTACCACTCCAGGTAAGTAACCACTCAGCTATCTGAAACAAACACGTAAATGGAAGAAAACTAAACCCACCCATGTGGGGGGAGGGTGAAGTCCTCCACACCCACCCTAACTAAATATGCCACCTCCGAGATCTCACTACTGTGGGGGATAAGGGGTAAAGTTCAACAGGATGACCAAGTGGTTACTTACATGGAGTGAAAAGTCAGTGTTCCAGGATGTTTGTGTGTTGGTTCTGTCGGTCTTTTCATCTCAGTGATATGGGTTTTGGGAAAGTGAAATTTTGTTGTTCTAAAGTACACCCCTAAGAGCTTTCTCTATTGTCCTGGAAGTGTTTTATTGTTTTATGACTTCCACAGTTTGCCGAAGATCTATGGAAAAGACCTTGTCTATGTATTTTCAAAAGTAGATGCTAAATACTGCCAGATTCCAGCAGTGGGGATTCTCACCTGGGATAGAGTCAGATGGCAAGAAGTGATGTCATTCTGCAAGCTATCCCAGCAGTAATATTTGAGATATTAATTTAAGAAGTCTCTCAGAGAGAGAGAGACAGCATTCTGTATTTTGTCTTGGACCTGACAAGATCCGTTCACCACACATCTGCCTTGCTCTGAGTAAGTTTCTAGGTTATAGTAATTTTCTTAGATATAATCAGGAATATAGAAAATCTACATTTAGATATTTTTCTTTATTTGTTTGACTGTCCTGCAATGTTCTTTTAAATATTTCCTGTGATTTTGAACTCTGCTGTCACTGTAAATATATACTGAATATTTTCTTGTTCTTTTAATATTCATTATTAAATATATTTAAACATTTCATTGTGGCTGATTTGTCTAGAGATATTTAAATTTGGAGAGTACTTGCATATTTATTTGGTGACACTGTGTAGGCCACTCCTAATAGCCTTGCTCTTGGTGAAACTATCATTTGTATTAACATTAATATTAATATTACACAGTAAGACTGGACACCCTTTGTTAAGGGCCTTAAAGTAGCTCATAAGGAGTTCTGGTGGCAATGATAACTACCTTATAGTCTGGGCAGAAGGGGGCATAGCTAGTAAACCTGTGCCAGCCTTTCCTATGTGTGTATGTGTGTAAAACAAATCTCCAAGAGTATGTGTGTCAGCTATTTGGACAGCAACACAAAGCACTGGTTGGACAGAGAGAGTGTTGGAGAACTTGGCTTGGAACATTATCTAAGGACTCAACTCTATAGCTGTGCCAGTGGGGAGTTTTATTGGGGATCTGGAGAAAGAGGGATAAACCAGCCCCAGACTGACTGTGGTCTCTGTGTGCTCCTAAGGGAAATTGCACTTGGTGTCGAGAGCTGCATCTGGAAGTACTGTGTGTGTAGCTTGTTAACCTCCCAATGTACATTCCCCACTGGTGCCACTGGGGAGGACTGAGGCTCCTTCATTACTGGTCCAGTGGTGGAGCGTCACATTTATTGGTTGGCAGTGGTGGGATATCCACATATTAGGATTCAATGGTGTGGATATTGAATTCCTGTAGCCTGTAAACAGTGCTCGCTAAGGAAGGTGTTTGTACTCTGAAGCAGCCACATAGTGAGCATTCAGAGTTATATATCACTATAGTTTTATTTATTTATTTTTTTGTTAACTGAGTTAGTCACGGAGAGCAGTCAAGAATGACAGCAGAGGAGTATGGCACACTGTCAAGGAGCCAGTTGGCTGGGATGTGCCAAGCCAAAGGGCTGGGCTTGCCAATCTGTTTAAAGCAGAAATGATTGCAGCCTTAGTCACAGCTGTATCACAGACCAGCAACCAGGAGCACAAGAATGGCCTTGGGGATGTACATCTCTCAGAAAATGGAAAGTTCAAACTTTCCACAAAGGACTTAAAAATCCATCTGGAGTTAAAGAGACTTGAATTGTAGGCCAAATGGTTGGAAATAGATTCCCCAGAGAGACTGAGATTTCTGGAAGCTGAAGAAAAAGTGAAGCAGAGGCAACATGAAAAGGAGATGCTGACTCTTCACCAGGGTCATGGAGATAATGGGGAAGGGAGTAACCGAACCCCAGAAGCAATAAAGGTCAGTAAATTTCTTCTATAACTTACAGAGGTTGATCATTTTGATAGTTTTATTCATATGTTTGAAAGGGTATGTAAAAGTATAATGTTGACCAAGGGCTCTGGGTACAGCTCCTAATCCCCTTACTCCATGGTAAAGCTATAACTGCTATTTCTAAATTGTCTGATACTGATTGCTTAAATTACAATACCATTAAAACTTGTTTATTAGAGTGTTTTAAGTTCACACTTGAAGCTTATAGGAAAAAGTTTCGGAAGCAAAGACACAAGACAGATGAAAGTGTGTGTGAATATATCGCTGAGTTAAGCACTTATTTTCATAGGTGGGTGAATGGGTGTCAGGTTACCACTTTTGAAGGTTGGCAGACCTTTTGGTGAGGGAACAAGCCCTTAGCACTTTGCCTGAGGACATGAGAATCTGGTTAGTAGATAGAGAATGTAACACAGCAGATGAGTTGGGGAAAAAGGGAGACCTATACCTAGCAAACAGGGCATCACTGCACAGGAAAGGAATACCCAGTGCTGCCCTTGAGTCTAAGGGAACCTATGCTGGGCAACCTAAACTGACCCAACAGAGTCCGCCAGTAACAGGAGAAGCCACTAGTTCAGGTACATGACCAGGATCAAGGGTTAAATGTTTTAAATGTAACCAGTGGGACCATGTCGCATGTAGATGTCCACAGAGGCAAAGTGGGGAACAAAAGGTGGACAGCCAGTAATTGGGAATGACAGAATGCCAGCAGTAAGTTGTCTGGAGACAACAAGGGTACCAATTTACCAGAAGAGGTTATATCCTATCTTAGTAGATGGAAAACTGGCCACTGCTTAGAGAGACACAGCCTCTGACCTAACCATTGTGAAGCCTGCAATGGTTAAAGAGGAGCACTACTTGCTTGGGAAGTCTACTCCAATTAGAGCTTTAGGAGGGACCCCATTCCAAATACCTTTGGCTAGGGGTCACCTTGACTGGGAGGGTGGAAAAGGAACAAGCAAGTAGGTGTGTTTGAGGATATCCCTGCAGGTGTCCTGATAGGGAATGATTTTGATAATTCAGTACCTTGTGTGCATGCAGTTACATGCAGTCAGGCTTGGAGACAAACATGTGGATCTGGTAGCCTGGGGGGGACTCAGACAGACCACACACTTGAAGCTAGGACTAATGAGGTGACTACTTCAGGGAGGGAGCTTCCTGTAGCAGTGAGACTGAAGGTGAGCCACAAAAGCTTGTGGTTACTGATGTTCCCTTGGACAGAGTGGCTGCAAGGGAATAGGTGAGTAGAAGAACCCAGGCTGACAGTGAGGCACTGTTGTCAAAGAATACCAGACTTCCTGTGAAAGGGGAGCTGGGAAGGGCTACAAAGAGAGAGTTGAGACAGGCTCAACTCTCAGACCTTACATTACAAGGCCTGAGGGAGGGAGCCAGGGAGAGACACCTGATTCTCAAGGGAAAGGGGAATCTGTATACTGGGACAAAGGGTTGCTGTATAGAGAGTGGACGCCTGAACGAGAGGTAGAGGGTGAGAGAATACAGCAGTTGGTAGTACCTTGAGCCTACTGTGTGGCACTTCTAGCCATAGCCCATGATATTTACTGTGCAGGTCATATGGGCCTCAGAAGGGTCTACATTGGACAAATGATTGGTGCCAGAAACATGGACTAAAACTAAATGTAAAAAAATGCATTATCATACCATTTGGGAAGTCAAATACCCCTGCCAATTGCAACATGAATATCACACCCATAAGAGTTGACTCAGAGATGAGAGATCAAGGTCTGCAGATAGATAGTAGCCTGAAGTTTCACCATGTGTTCACAGTGGAGAGGAAATCCTTCTATGTGGTACAATATATAAGTAAAGGTATGGTATCCAAATCCAAGGAAATTATATTCCCTCTGTATTCAGCCCTCATTAGACCAATAATCAAGTTAAATGCTCCATTTGGCATATACTTGACTAGGCACTTAACAGCACTTGGAGTGATCTCAGAGGTCCCTTACAAAGAAAATACAGGGTGTAAACAACATGTCCTATGCAGATAGACTTAAAGCCCCGTACCTTTCCTCTGGCTCCTACTGACTATTGAGGGGTGACCTATGCCTGACCTACAAGGCACTCACAAATCCAGCTCTAATTTAGCTACTATAGATCTGCAAGTCAAATAGCATGAGGGTCACCTGATCTAGGGATCTAAACTTAGTCAGTAACTCAAACATGCTGAGAGAGAGAGAGAGAGAGAGAGAGAGAGAGAGAGATGTGTCTCTGAGATTTCCCCTTCTTTGGAACAGGCTTAATATTCTCATTAAGCAGAGCCCTTCCCTGGTTCTCTTCAAATGCAATTTGGATAAATGGATGGGGAATAACAAATTTCCACCTTAGGTCGTGCCTATGTCCCTTATGGACAGGAGCATTGTGTAAGGTACCCAATGCATAGGCACGAATCCACGCAATCCTCTTGCCTCTAGGGGCCATATATTGGGTAAAATTGGGTTATATTTGCTAAGCTTGAAAGGGCTGTTAAGCAATTATCTTAGTAACCTCCTATGAAACTATGAAACAGTTCTGCAGTTCTGACCCAGAGTGGTGAAATACTTCTATAAATCTCCCATAATGCTCTGGCAGTGAGAGATATATAAATGTCTCTGGATGTGCATTTTTTTTTTCTGGGGTCTTTCTGGGCATGTTTTGAATGCAGCTTGGACCTTAACTATCTTTCTTTAGTCTGCTTTGTACCCTTCTCCACTCTAAATGAGGTCAGTCACTTCCAGCCTACACTTCAGAGGATAACATGTTTTCCATTAAACATAACTACTAGAAGCCTGCTTTATTTGCTTTGTGAAGCCTTGGATGGCATTTTGTGGTCTTGAAAGCCACAGTACCGGGGCATTTATATTTCTTCAGGAGTAATTTACATATTCCCCAGGTGCCTTAAAGGGAATTTCATAAGTGCTTCCAAGCATCAGTTTTAGAGAAAGAATCATATTCACTGTTCAGTGAAATGAGAAAGAAAATAATGAATCCAAAGTGCTAACAGAAAAAAAAACAAAACAAACAAACAAACAAGGGAGAGGATTGTACCACTGATGAATATGGATGGATACAATGACAAAAGTACTCTTTCAGAGGACAGCTCCTTACAGATGCATTTATAGAGAAAGCAGCTCTCTTGCAACTAGTAGCTATAAAGAGTATATGACATAGAATAAATAAGCATTTTACCAAAAGCTAAGTTATTAAGACAGAATTTTCAAAACCTGTAATATAATTGTAGATTTACATTTTTGTGTGCATTTAGTTGAAATGCTAATTCTTTTACCACTAATTTGCAGTCAAACGGGCATGTCACCATTGTGATCAGGTTTATGTTTGTTAACATTGTGGTTGTGTTTCCATTTATTACCTATTACAGATAGTCATTGCAGGTTCATAGGTAGTTACTAGGCTTACAGTTCAGGGGACCACTTTTGAACTGAGCCTAAATTCCCAGTTGCCCACATGCATTGTCTGGTTTAGTGATTTGCTCATGGTCACACAGGCAAATAAGGACTGAGGGTCTTTATTGAATCAGTAAGTTCTGTGACTATGACAAAACTCTTTGTTAAGAGTTGTTTAATGTGCTACATAATAAGTACAGCACCTTGATGTTTCGTCATTGAACAGGATAGGCTTTTTATTTGCTTTGTCTTTACTGCCCTCATGTGGCTTTATCATCAGAATAGTTTTATATCCAGAGGTGACTGGCTAGTGACCGCAATTCCAGTACTACCTTAATTTGTAGTTTTGAACTGGGTTTGTTTACACTTATTGCACTGGAATAATATGATATGAGTATTCATTTGCATTTATTTTGGAAATTATTGTGAATGTGTACAAGTTTAGTGTGTTTGTATCTTTTAAGCACTTTAAATTAGCTGTAGCATTTTAGGTCTTAAACTATAGCTCCCACAGAATTCACTTCAGCTGTTTTTCCTCTTATGTGCACATCTGCAATAGTACCCATTTGCTACTTTTTATAACTCTCTTTTATGTTCAGCAATTATTTTACTACATCTCTGTATTCTCTCTTATCTCTGCCTCAGCTTTGTACAAGTTCTTCAAGGAGGTAAGTAAACATACACTTTCTACAGCTGTACTGGACAAACAATTAAACAATGTAATCTTTAGAGAATAAAGAGGTTTTGATAGAATCTGTAGATACGCGATGAGAGAGGTTCTGCCAGTAAAGGTTTTGTTTTGAAATGTAAATTAAGTGCTTGGCATCCTGTTAACAGAATAATACTTGCTCTGCTCAAAAAACAAACATAAGTCTTTATTTTATCAGAAAACACACAGAGAAATGAAGAAACTGCATTAGAATGTGGAAGGGTGGGAAAGCGCTTGTGGTAATGAATATTAGAAGTATATAATAATCAGGCTGATAGACTGTTATGAAATAAGAACTAATCCAATAAAATCAAGCATGGTAACTGAATAGGACCAAAACCTGTCTTTTACAAAGTATAGTTATATCACTAATTATAGTAGCTGTTTTGCAGAAATACTTTCCTGATTAACACCGAAGTATAGTCTAAACTTGCACCTTTTAACTGGCTGAAGGTGACAGTGGTAGGAGGTTAATGCAGATTTAGATGAAGCACAGAGCAAAATAACAAGGAAGGGAATCCACAATGAGCCTAAAAAGGAGTATAAGGAAATATGGAAATCCCTAAAACTAGATGTTTGTAGAATGTTACACCCTGCTACTTCCCATGACTAAATATAACACTCCGTGAGTAATTGGACAGGCTGCTGCCTAATTAGTAAATGCAGCTTACAGCTTATTCTTGTTGTCTCAGATGCATTACATTTTCTTATGGACCATATTCACTTAATTTGCACCAAAATAATAAAAGTAACAATCAAAAAGTTAGCACAACTGATATTAGACCCTTTGGTTGTCAGTACATACAGTGTTACAAAAAATTACTAATTTGATCGTTTCGTGCTCAGTTCCTGGTTAAAAAAGATCTCAGGATAATGCTGCATTTGTAAATTTCTGAAATACTGAATACAAAATACAGTAAGATGGTGAGGGAAGGAGGCAAAGAGTGGAATGACACTGAATAAAATCAAAGACCAGAGGAAGATTGTAAAGGCCATCAGGAAACCAAGCAATTGAATGCAAACTGAGTCTTTGAGGTCTGTGAGAGAGCTCAGTACCCTTGAAACTTCCACTTTTGGCAGCTTGAGAGAGAAAACATATTTTACTGAACTAATGAATGAACATTTTTTCTCCTATATTTTATTACATTTTTTAAACACAAAAAATAATGACATTTTTTAAAGAAATAAATATTTGACACAGTAAAGGGCAAAAATATTTAAACAAACATAAATTAAGTAATAAACTATTATAAAAGAACACATAAAACAACTATTTACAAGGGTGTCTACTAGCTAATAATATATATAAAGAAGAGTTGCAGTTCCAATTATTAAAAGAAATGCAATCATCATTTATTTAAAAGTTAATTTAGACCTTTCCAAACATTGTATAAGGAAGTCATTTTTGCAGATATTGATTTTTAGGCAATATGTTCCAGATGACAAACTTAAGATTCAATGTTCAAAAATTTCTTGAAAGAGGGAGTAAATTAATTTTTCCAGTTCCTTGTTAATACTTTTCTTGCAATTGTTAGTATGCTTTGCAGAACTGGATAGTTCAGTTTTGTAACACACCAAGGAATTAGAGTGCAAAAAAAACCTAATGATTTAGTTAAGATAAATTTATAAAAAAATAAAGCTTGTAAAAAAGTCATTAATCTCTTTCCAATAAGATTTAATTATAACACATTCAAAAAGCATATGTTCCCAATCAGGTTTAGTGTCTAGTTTACACGTCCAACAAACCATCTTAGTTTTGGATATTAATTCTATTCTATCTGCTGTAAAGAAAGACGTATGTAAAAAATTCCAAGAGTACAATTTCCATTTAAGTGAACATGTGGTTTGCTTGTAAGATAATAGAAATAGTATTTTTATCATCATCATTAGGAGGTTTGCTATTTATATGTTTAATATAATTCCAAAAGTTTTCTTTATTATATTGTAATTTTTTTCTTATTATTTTATACATTTTTGATAAGAAGTATTTCCCAGATACTTTCTGTTGCACCAAGATAGGTAAAAGCTCAATGAGATTAGGAACAGAATTTCTCACTGATGGTCACATAACTTCAGTTCTACGTTCTACAAATTGTCTACAGTTCTGTACATGCAACCATAAATCATCTTCCATATTAAGCTTTTTAATTATATATTGAGCAGAATACAGACTTTCTTTATTCAGTAATTAGGGCCAACATAGATTATTTTCTTTAAAATAGTCATTATGGATACATTTAAAGTAGAAGTATTATTTTGAATATAAGCTATTGGAAATGTAAGAAAAAATATGCTTTATACATTGGATTTCTATAAATGAGACTTCTCAGAGCTTTCACTGTAATAGAAATATTATCAGAATTAATTGTTAGATTAAGTTTATTTATGAAATATTCTTTTAATAACTAGCACAGAGAATTATTTGAAGTTAAATAAAGATTAGAATGTTTTGAGGAGTTTGATTGTATCCAAAAGTTTCCTTGAATGTCTTTCTATTTAGTGGTATAAGAACTGTTGGATCATAAAAATTATTGTTTTGATAATATATGGCAAGGAATATAGTTCTAAATTTGGTAACCCAATACCTCCAAAGGACCAGTCTCTAACATGATGACTTAAAGCTATTCTAGGTTTGTTTGGATACCACAAGAATCTTAAAATTAAAGAATTTTATAAGACTCTTTATAAAGGTTTTAGAAGAGGGTAAATATAGTGATTGCACTATATATAAGATTTTTGAAGAATGATCATTTTAATTATGGACAGTCTCTCTTCCATAGTAAAAAAATATTCATTCCACTTATTTATGACATTTTCTATAGAAGATAGACTATTATAATTGATATCTATTATTTTGGTAATGTTTTCAGCAATAGTTATTCCCAGATAATCTAACCATTTTCTTGGACTGTGTATATATTAAAACCTTTCCCCATGTCATTAATACTATAATCTATAGGTAATATTTTTGTTTTACCTTCATTAAAAGTGAGTCCAGATTTCTTGTGAAAGTTTTCCATTAGAATAGAGGGGGTTGAGAGCAAAGTATTATATTAATTTAGTATCAGAAGAATATAATCTACAAACAGCTGGATTTTAGTCATTAGATTCTTATCTATATGAACACCTTTAATGTCTGGGTGTTATCTTATTAGATCAACAAATGGCTCAATAAAAAGTAAAGGTGAAAGTGGGCATCCTTAATTAGTTGCTTTAGATATTCTAATTGATTCTGAAGTGAATGAACCTATTTTGATATACACATAACAGTTAAGATATAGAAGATTAATAAGTTGTATAAATTTGTCTGAAAAGTTGCTTTCTTCGAGTACCATTGATAGATAATTCCAATTGACCAAATCAAAAGCACTATTAATATCCAGACTTACTATAGTTAAAATATATTTTGTTTTATTTGCAAAGTCAATTAATGATATGATTATTTTAATATTGTAAGAATTTCTATTTAAGATCAATCCAGTTTGGTCATCATCAATCAGAAGTGGAAGAAATTATTTGACTCTATCAGCATGTATAGACATAAATAATTTATAGTCTATGTTTAACAAAGAAACTGGCCTATAAGATGAACATTTTACTGTGTCTTTATCTGATTTTAAGATTGGGAAGATAAGGGAGTATTTCCAAGAGTGGGAACACTTTCTAAACTTTTTACTACCTTTTAAACTTTAAACAATATATTCAAAGCTTCTTTTGGCATTAACTTAGATAGTTCATGAATGATGTCATCATTACCAGGAGCCTTGTTTGTTTTTAATTTTTTAATTTGAACCTTTAATTCACAATTTAAAATAAGTATATCAAAAAGTTTAATTTGGTCCTCAGTTAATTTCTTCTTAGTATATTTCTTAATAAATTTCTTAACTTTCTCTCAAAAATCCATTAAAGAATTATTTTTATTTATTGTGTTAAAGTATTTCTAAATTCTTTTAAGATGTCCTCTAATTCAGTGACTTCCATTTTTTGAAGAGAAATATATTTCTTTAACATGATTAACTTTATTATATATTTTCATTCTGACAGCTACTTTATGCATGTATTTAGTGTTAAATGAATGATTAATTATTTTAATCTTTTCCAGACTGGTCATGGTTTTTTGATTTAAAATTTGTAAGTATTTACCATTCAATGTATTTGTCTCTTTTATTATATTTGTATTTGTTTTTTTTTTTTTACTATTTAATTTTAATTTATCAATTTGTTCCTCCAATTCAATCACTTTTTTATCCCATTGTTTTCTCTTTGAAATATACCGAGATATAATTCTGCCATATAAGTATGTTTTTAAAGCATCCCATAAGTATATCATAGCTGTGTCTTTCATATAATCAATAAGCATAAGTTTTTAAATTTCTTTTAGAAAATATTCCTTGAAGTCTTTCAAATTAGCTATTTAAGCAGGTATACATTTTACAGAATTACTATGGTTTTGTTTTAAGGTTAATTCAAAGGTTATAGCATTATGGTCAGACAGTGGACACGTCATAACCTTCACCTAATCAGATATATTTATTAAGTCAGTGAATATGTAAACTCTGTCAATTCTGGCCTGAGTTCCATGTCTATGTGAAAAACAAGGGACAAAAAAGTGAACCTGGATCTGAAAAATCATGTATATCTTTGACTTGATTTAAATCAATATATATATTTTAAATTCATTGTCAGGTGCAGATATTCTTCTCTTTCTGGTAGAATTAGAATCCTCATCCTTTAAAATACAATTAAAGTCCCCTGCTACTACAATACTGCTTCTTGTAATATGAACAACTTGGTCCAAGTGCTGTTTAAGAGTCTAATTCCTCTTCCAAGAAACCAATATAAATTGATAAAGATATAAAATTTTCTATTAATTTCTAATGTTATGGAACATAATAAACCTTTATTGTCTTTATATGGATGACTATCTTGGGAATAAGTATAGTTGTTGTTGCTGTTGTTTGTCTTTCGGCTTTTTCCTGGTAAGGGGTCGCCACAGCGGAACTCTGGTCCGCTAATGATTGGCAGTAGATTTTTATGAAATGCCAAGGTGCCAGCTCGATGCCCAACCTTCAATGAAGGCGCACCCATTTACACACACATGTCCTTTGAATGCTACCCAACCGCGGGGAGGACATGCAGACTCCACACAGAAGGCACTCCCAAGCCAAGCCGAGAATCAAACGGGAGAACCTCTTGCTGTGAGGCAACAATGCTATCGCCGTACCACCGCGGCCTTGGGAATAAGTATGACATTAGTAGACTTAATACCAAAAACATATACTGTATTATCTAGCTCTCATCATAATCAGAAAAAGAGGGGTATCAATATTATGAAAAATACTATACTTGGGAATAAGTATAGTATTTTCCATAATATTGATACCCCTCTTTTTCTGATTATGATGAGAGCTAGATAATACAGTGTATGTTTTTGGTATTAAGTTTACCAATGTCAGTTTGTAATAAATGAGTCTCTTGCAAAAAAAAAAATCTGGGAATAACTCTCAAAAATCTATATAGATTCTCTCTCTTAAAACTATTATTTAAGCCATTGATGTTTAAAGATATACATTTAAAGCAGGGGATGAAGTTAAAGTAATGACTTTACATAAAGATTTGTCATGAATTCAAAATAGTGAATGTACTTTTGAATCACTTCTCAAGCTATAAATAACTCATACAAAATAATATATTCATTAATAAATGAACTGTTAGGTACAGATATGAGAAAAACAGAAGTAAACACTCACAACTATAAAACTGCTTTCATTGAATGTAAACATTAATTTACAAAACCCTTCGAACCTCACATGGAGTCTAAAACTCTCTGCTTGAATAGTAAAACTATCGAAATATTTCCACCCATACAAAAAGAAACAATAATAAGAACCCAACATCCTCTCTGATATAATTACAATGTCCCAACACAGAAAGTGTAAAATCAACAATACATTTAAAAAGCTCTCCATATTAATTATGAAAACTAAAGAATGTTAGCAAAGGAATTTAGGTATATAAATGTTTGGCATCCAGCTAGTAATAACAAATAATTTGTAAGTAATAATAATAAAAAAGTTTGCATCAATAAACCTTATATGGGTTTTCTAAAATAGTGAACTTTAAACACTGTAAAATAGGAAATATATAGTTATTATAGCTTCCATATATACAGTTAGAATGCATTTATTATTTACCTAGTGTAACAATTGTGTACCCTAAGTCTATTATTTAATCTATATAAAGTAAATTAGACTTGCTTGAATACTTTGCATTATACAAACTTTTTTAAATTTCTTACTAATACAGAAAAATTTCGCACAGCATATTTATAGATAACATTGACTTTATATTTGCAGACAAAAGACTTGAACTTTTATGAATTTGTATGAATTCAAGGTAACAGCTAGTAACAAGCTGATCTAATGTGCTTAAGCGTCTTATTGTGATATAGCCTCTGTGTTCAATAACAGTATATTTTCTATGAAAATCCGAGTGTTCACAACTTCATATATGCAAGCCATAAGTCACAACCATTTCAAGCAAATCAGCATTTCTTCAAAAATGCCATTTAAAATAGAACACATGCTACTGCACCTTTAAATTTAACAAATATTATAGTCCTACAAACTGCAATGCCAGACATAAAGACTGAACAGTTCTAGTTATAGTCACAGGATATCCTTACAGGATCTAAAGCCCATTACAAGACTTTAAAAATGTAACCTTAGTGGGAAAAACAAAACAACAGAAAGGGGAAGGAAAACATGAAGCCTTATCTTATTTCAAAAAATAAGTGCTTGTGCTAACAATTTGCAGAGTCAATTAGAGCTGTTAAGCACTAACCATCTCTAATACAGATCCATTTACTTGCTCGTAGAGATTGCAGACTTCACAACATCATGGCATATTATGGCCAACACCACTGTTCACCAATGCAATGAAACAATGAGAGCCAAACCACATATATTGTTAAATCAAAGAAATAAAAGAGTAGAAAAATAAAAAGAAAAAAACAAAGTAAAGTAAAATAAAACAAGTATAACATGACAGAGAATCTGTTTATTCCTTAAAACAGGAAAAATGAATGAGGGTAAGCGCTTTCATGGATTAAAACCACTTCATCAGACTATATTCACATATCACATTAACTTAAAAATATATATGCAAAATAAAACACATCAATAAAAATAATAAATTACAGTCACATGTTCTCATTAATCAAGTATATAGGGTCTTTTGTTCTTTAATCTAGGACTTAAAGAGACCCTATCATTTAATCCTCCCTCTTTGTCAGCTTGTAGCTTTAAAAGCCAGGATAATTCTTTATCCTCAGTTTTGTTTTTAACGTCTGCCAACCCACCTATATCCCTTAATAACTCAATCACCTGGAACCTAAAAATGTGCTCATCAGAAGTTTCTAAAACATGTTGTACTATGGAATTATTAATATTAACCTGTCTTATATAATGTACATGTTCTCTTATTCTTTCCATAAGAGACCGATTAGTCTTCCCTACATAAAACTTGTGGCATTTACAACACTGAAACAAATAAACCAGATGTTTAGACTTGCAAGTTGCTTTCACTTCAAAGATAAATTCCTTCCCTGTCCTAGACATTGAAAAATATTATTAGTATTGATGTAAGTCCAAAAATTACAGTTCATACAAGGTAATGTGCCATGCCTGCATATATTTCTAGGATCTTTCTTGTCATAACATAACTGTTTTTTCAAAGAGCTCCTGTTCTTAAACACAAAAGTGGGGTGAGTTCCTATAACCTTATTTATCTCTTTGTCTGCCATGAGAATATACCATTTTTTTTAAATAATATGGCACATCTCAGCTATGTTACTAGAATACGAAAGGCAGACACCTAACCCCCGCTTACTGGTACATTCATCCTCCGTTCCTACATAATCATGTAAAGTAGAAAAATAAGGTGCTTCTGACTAGATTGATAGTTTACTTTTAATAGTGATAATACTTGGAGCTCTTTCATAACATTGTAGTTGAATAAAGTTCTTATCACTTCTAAATGGATCTATATTAAATAATTGAATGCTTAGAAAAGTGAATGATGATTTATCAACCCCATATAAGCGAAAGCTTACAAACTTGAATACTTGGAACAGCGATTTTTTTCCAATGCCGCTTCATCATTTTGCCTTTTCGTCTTTTCAAATTCGACCGAAAGAATGCGTCTTCGGTCATCTAAATATCATAATCAGATTGATTTTCTCAACTGAAAAATATAATATAAAATAGATTTTACTTCAGGCCCATGAAAAATAAGAAATTATAACCATAAAACAATTATATGTGACAAATTAGTCCAACATTTTAAAATTTCCCCTAACTTACATGAAATGATAAACATTCCTAATCCAATAGATGAAAAATAATCTATCAGATTATCCCTCATACCTTAAAACAACACAAATCCTTTGAGTTCCACTTTGGTTTCTCAGGAGATATTTTAGATTCTTATAAGAAAATTAATATTTATTTACACTTATTAATCAATTATATCTAATATTAATTCAAATATCCTATGGAATGTTGTTTATAAATTTCAATTTATATCTCATCACCTTTCAAATAACAAGATGTCTCTGTATAGAATCGGAACATATTGGATATAACATTAACTATGTAAACCATTATTGTGTAGTATTCACCATATATTTATAATATATTATTTCAGCCCTTGAACAATCCCTTTTCTTTCCCTGTCAGTATATTGTATATCTACATTCATCATGTAATGCACAGATTTATGACACAGGTTATATAAATCATTTCATAGGCTTACATTTCTTGCTCTTTATCTTAAAAGAAGAAATAAAATAACTAGATGTTATTTTCTGTTTCAAACACAAAGTGGTGAACATTATATAGTAGTAAATAACATAGGTTGATCTTTGAAAAGACATAAGCTTTATGGATAACCATATTATTAATTCACTGTTTGCAATCCATGAAAGTCCCCTATCCAATGTCAATCAAGTGTTAACACTAAATATATTCAAAGTTATTTTGTCTTATTCATGTCAAACCCACTTAAAAAGGGATGTATAATATCTGACCTCTTGTCTTCACAGAGTGTACGTTTTACTGTCATTTTATTTTATCACCTTAACATAGAACTCTTACATTTGTACAGGAATTGCTCAAAATGTGTGATAAGTGTGTCATGCAGCACCTGCTAAAGTTATTAATGTCTGGAACTGAAAAAAACAGATTGCTATATATGACAAAGTTAACATAATTCCCCATTATAGATGAAGGCCAGTATTCTGAGAGCAGGTGCATACACTTTACAATCATGTGATTCATTACTAATCTATTGCATTCATTTCAAATAAAAGAAAGGGAGAAAGTCTCTGACAATTTAATGCAGACTGTTAAGACCATGAACATCTTGAATATTGTATGAAGCTTTATAATTATTATCATTCCTTATTTTCTCTTTATTTCTTCCCTTCTGTTATTTCACTTCTCTTTTCATGCCTTTCCTCTCTCTCTCCTTCACCCTTATTATTCTAACTGTTAACCAAGTCTCTCTTTCACCCTTATTATTCTGTTAACTAGTTATTCTGTGTTTCATTGCTATGGCAACAGTGGAATGTTTTTTACTATGTATATTGCTTTTGTTATTTCCATACCTAATATTCTTAAATTAATATATCTGCTCTTTATTTATCATGTCTTGTACCTTCTTTAATCACACTATTTAATAACAGTCTCTATTCCTTGCATTGCCTCATTTTTTCTTATTCATTTTTTTACATATTCCTGAGACTGCTTGTTTCTTTAAGACTGCAAGGAAGTGCACGTGTGAATTGTCCCTGCACTTCCTTTCAGTCACCTTTTCCATTCTTGTACACTGAATCTTCTCTTATTTATCTAGTTATAAGTAAAAAAAAAAAAAAAATGTCAATCTCCTTATCTCTACATTTATCTCTCCCCCGAGAAGGAAACTTCATAAGATTCAATGCCCTCTAATCTTGCATAGGGTCAGTTCATTCTTTTTGTTTTTTCTTTTTTTTTTTGAAGCCACATTATGTCTCGCTCGTCAACATTGAATGCAAGCATCATTTATGTTTCTCTGTTTTGCAGTGTGTGAAAGACACTTCCTGACAGCTACGAGATGATTTTTAATGCTCTGAGAAGCTCACAACTCTCTCATGAATATATTATTGTCAATTCATGGCTTCTCGGAATGTTACATGTTCAAACTGTCAATTTTAATGAAAACTGATTAACATTGAGTGGATTCTGATCTTGATTGTTAACCATTATTTACCTGCTAATATCATTCTTTGGAGTATTTGATCTTTTATATAAATGCAATCCATTTTATCACATTTAATCTAAGGCATATGACATGAAGGCAGAAACAGTCAAGTTGCAGAGTAAAAAAGAAAAATGGACTGACATGATATCAAACATTCTGTCTTTTTGAAATCACATTGTATCTCACTCATCAACATTGAATGTAAGCATCTCTTATGTTTCTCTGTCATTCAATGTGTGAAAGACACTTCCTGACATCTACGAGATGATTTTTAATGCTCTGAGAAGCTCGTGACTCTCTCACAGATGTATTATTGTCATTTCACAGCTTCTCAGAAAGTTACATGTTCAAACTGTCAATTTTAACGAAAATTGGTTAACACTGAGTGGCTTCTAGTCTTAATTGTTTAAACAGCATCTATCTGCTAATGACATTCTTTAGCATATTTGATCTTTTATATAAATACAGTCTATTTTATTACATATACTCTAAGGCATAAGACATAAAGGCATAAACAGTCAAATTGCAGAGAAAAAAATGGATTGACATATTACCAAACACTGTGTCGCTCATTACTTCCCTTTGTTTTTAGCTTTTTCTCCCCCCCCCCATCTAAATAGTAGAATAAAGGATAACAAAACAATTTATAGTAAATTAACCTTTTTCAATTCTAGTATTAAGGGTAAATGTTTTAGTGGTGAATTAATTTAACAAATGAAATAGAGAAAATGCAAGAAGGGTAAAACACCTAAAAATAATAAAAAAATGAATGTACATACATTTTTGATATCTTTAGTGTGTATTTCACAATTTACTTGATTCTCTGATAGAATTAGTAGATACTATATTTTTGGATTCAGTCCTCTGCTTCTTCTTCTTTACATCAATCCATGATTTTTTTCAGCAGATCTTTTCAAGGAAGTGGATGATGCCCAGTCCATTTCTTCTGGAATTGTAATTATGTTGTTCTTGATGAAGGAAGATGGTTCTTCTATATTATTAAAAGTCATCATTTCATTTGAATGGAAGATCTTGATTTTTGCAGGATATGCAAGTTGAGCTTTTATTTTGTTTTGTTTAAATAGTTTCACAAGTGGTCAGGTTGTTTTTTTCTTATGTCAAGTACTCTGGTAGAATAGTCATTATCAAATCTGATTTGATTTTGTTTTGTATTTTAAAGGACTTTTTCTCCAAGCTGATTTAAGAACACGTTCTTTGTCTAGATATGATAAAAACTTTATTACAATTGATCTTGGAGGTGCAGTAGGTGAGGAAGGTATTGGCTTTCCTATGGCTCTATGAGCTCTTTCTATGCCACTAGATAGTCCTTCTTTTAAGTCTAATATTTCAGGCAGCCAGGAGTTTAAGAATAAAATGATATTGTCACCTTCAATTTTCTCTTGGAGACCAAACATTCTGATATTTGTTCTCCTTTCTCTATTCTCCAGGTCATCTGTCTTGTTGATTAGCCAGTTGTTTTGCTGTAAAAGACGTTCACTTTGATTTTCTTCCTCCTTCAGTCTCCCCTCTATGTCACTTAGGGAAGTTTCAAGGTCTGATATTTTAGTTAGTAATTCTCTGAAGACATCAGTTTGTTTTTGGCAGTTTTCTTTTAGATTTTCTAAATTGTCCTTAAATCCATTCATTTTCAAGGATATCTCTTGTAGTGTAGACACATCCCTGTATTTCTTTTTTCAGAGCAGTTTCAGAGTGTGAGTTCTTTGAGTTACTCATTTCCACAAAGAAAGAATAATCTCCAAGTTGTTTTGACAGGAACATTTTTATGAAATTTTACCATAATTGATATACAGGTAGTTCAGAGGTTTTTCAATAATATTTATTTATTGTTGTTTGATGAAATTGAATATGTTCCTGTTTGTAGATTATTTTTGTGGAGCTCTAAAAAAGTGCCGCTTTCAGTTGGCCATCTAGGTTCTGCCCCCTCATGAATGAACATTTTGATAACTGTCCATGCCTCTCAACCTGTTAATAAAATAAATCTGGGCAAAGCATAAAATAATGGGGGGGGGAACAAAGGCCCAAAATAAGGACAGAGTTTAAATATTGCTCTTATAAACTTAGATAGTTACCAGAATAACAGGATGTGCATCAGCATGAATGTTTCTGAAGGATATAAAGTCTGAAGCTCAAATGTATGACATTATGTAGTGACGTCAATCCTCAGTGATTTGCCAAAAACACAAATTTTATGAGGAACAGACTAAAAATATGCTGCAAAAATCTGGACATTCTGTGAAAATCTGGATGGTTGAAAGGTATGTAACTGTCTGGAAAGAGGAATCCAGATAGTATCAGAAAATGGTTAGGAGGGCAGTGTGGGAATTGGTATAGGTTCATAGGTAGTTATTAGGCATGCAATTATAAAGACAACTGAGAAACCTAATCTAGTTTCTCATTTGCCCAAGAGAACTGCCAGGTTGTGTGACTTGCTCAGAGTCATACAGTAGGCAAATGAGTGCTGAAGAAGTCAAACCCTAGACTACAAGGAGAAGGTTTTTAAAGGGTAATAGCTTCAATCCTCTATGTTCTAATGTGGTAAAAGTGTTATTACTATTATACAAAGTCCTATAAAAATATAGGTAAGCTTAACAAGATGGAAATCCAGATGTATCCAATAATGTATTGTAACCTTTTGTAAAGTCACAACTAGCCACATATTTTGCAAGTTATAATAGTGAGAATGGAAGCCTCCAGTTAGTTAAAGCAGTTAGATTTATATATTAGGAGATGTGGTGACTGGTGACATCAAAATGGTATGAGACTGTGTGCGTGTGTATGTGTGTGTGTGTGTGTGTGTGTGTGTGTGTGTGTGTGTGTGTGTGTGTGTGTGTGTGTGTGTGTGTGTGTGTGTGTATGGCGGGGTCTGCAGTAATCAACAAAATGGTGGAGCTAATTGGAATGAGGCAAGGCTCTATTATGGCATTACACATCATCAAACAACAAGTGGGGTCATTTATTTTATTCATGGACTGCTTCAGTATCTACCCACTCAGTATAGCCACTTTATTGACTGCATACTTCTCAGATGTCTGACTGCAATTAACCAGACCAACCTTAACTGAAATGGAGTTCTAGCCACATGATTTCATGGGCCTTCAATTGTACTCTAGTCCCACCTGTATCTTCTCAGTGCCCTTCCTCTGTTTTCCCCTCATCCTCGGACCACACCATCTAGACAGATTACTTCCACCTCTTATTTTTTCTCACTTTGTTTTACATTTTATTTAGCTTCCTGCCATGTTTTTAACACACCTGAACTGGTCAATATTCCACTGTAATAAGTTTGGAGAAAGTAAATTAATTAAGCTGGGGTCTGAGGACTTCTAGTCTCCCTGAAGTTATAGGGATCAAGATGCTCAGGGTGCATCATAGACTTGTTTTTCAAAATGTTTAACTGAATGATTGGTTAAAAAAACTCGAGTAAAGAAAGAAATTCAGTCTTTTTTTCTTTCAAGGAAAGATGAGTTGCGTCTAAAGCTTAAAATAATAGTTCTCCAATAAAGTGAGAAAACAAATACTTACAACATATATCTCCTACCTGGAATGGTATTTGCCTCACTAGCCCTCTAAAAAAAGAAAGCTACTTTTTTATATCCCTCTGGTGTTAGAGTTAAATGAACGTCAAAGCACAAATCACCAGAGACATTTTTTTATATGGGATTAGTTTTTTGGAGAAGAAATTAAAGCACATGCATAACATTTGACAAACACAGGGAGTACATACTGACTCCACATGGAAGGAATCACAGCCAAAAACACAACCAGATAATCAGGCACTACCTATTGTGTCTCTGTGTAAATGACCCGTTGCTATCACATACATCCTGACCAGATCACCACAGACAGTCACTTATTAAGTCAATGCTGATGCTTGACAGTGATGAAAAGTGAAACATTACGGCCAAGTTGCTATTTTTAAATACACACAAACCCCTTTCCCACATGCTTGCACTCATTTTCATTACAGACAATCCCCATCCTTATCAACTAAAGCCAGTTTATTGATTGCACACATCACAGATATTGGATTGTGTTAAAAATAGCCACAATAAAGGTGGCTTCACAAAAATGTGCACTTTTTCTGCAAAGCCAGAATAATGACTGCTTAACCTGAACAAATGTCAATCACTTTCATCCACACCCAGCCCCTGTACCAAGCAATTAAAACCACCTTTATTGACTGTATACTCCTCAGATAGTAGAATGTAATAAAAAAAAATAATTGGCCACAGATATTTATTTTAACCCTCCTACAGACAGATTGTCGAACAGATACACACACACACACACACACACACACACACACACACACACACACACACACACGTGACTATCAACTACAGCCAATGTATGACTCCACTGATTTAACCTCGGATGTTTAATTGCAATCAAATGAATGATTTAATAAATAAATAACTACCACTCAGGTATTTATCTTCTTAGAACCTTACTATCACATTCCCTAAAATACCTCTCAACACTTCAGCTCAAGAATAAAGCAGAAAGCTAAAAAATAAAGGCGTGTGTGTGGTGGGGGGCAAAAGACAAACATCAGGGACACATACTGAATATATTTATTTATTTATTTATTTTATTTTGCATTTGTTTACCTGAAAGGTTAAACTGGGTAAAAGTAAAAACTAATTTTCAGCAGAGGCCCTGGGAGAAAACTCCAGAGAAAAACAGACAACAATTGTAAATAATAATATTACAGTGAAAATACAATGGAGATAAAGTAAAATAAAATGCAAAATATCAAAATATATATTAAAAAATTAGTAGTAATCCCTTAGAAATTACAGAATATCAAGGCATGAAATCATTGCTTGAACACAACATGGTCATAGGAAAATGAATGTATATATTGAATATAGTCCATCACATTTTGTGTGGAAGTTCAGGTTGATGTTGCCTGCTTATTTAGTAGTTCATAGGTTCATAGGTAGGTACTAGGCTATTGGCCCTAGGGCCTATATAAGCCTAGCCAAAAAATGTACTCTGGCTTTCGCCACCCAAGAAAATTATTTTCCTGTGCCCCTGTCGAGCAGAGCCACAGAAGTGATCCCTGGGGTGAATTTCTCATTTCCCATCCAATCATCAAGATTTTTCTTGAAGAGTGCTAATGAGGAGCTCTATTTTACCTTAGATGTTTGAAAGTAGATACACATCAAAGTGAAAGGTGAAGACTGGTACAGGGAGTGCCGATTGTGGTGATCATAGCAGGAGCAGTAGAGCCAGTATACCAAGTCGTTGAGACAGTGGGGAGAATACATACAGTGAGTATTGGTCTCCTCCCTAGAGGGTGAGATATAACCTTGGATTACACAGGTGCAGCCATATTTGTCTAGAATATTGCCTTAGTTCTGTTTTTAATGGCTTTAGGTGTTCAAGTTGTTTCAATGGAGTTGGATAGAATTACATTGTTTGACAACACACACACACACACACACACACACACACACACACACACACACACACACACACACACATACAGACATGACTATCAGTTATGACTATTTGTATTATTGTGACTGTACACCTTGTGAGGCATAAATCAGGGGACAGTGTACATCTTTTAACCCCTCCCCCCCAGACGCACACACACATACTTTACCTTTCTACATGCTGGCAGGAGCAGGTACAGAGCCTGTTGAAAAAAAATGTTCATGCCTCTAAACTCCTGCACTCACACATTAACTACTTTTTTTTTCACTTTCAGACTCTGGCTGTCAGTCACCTGAATCACCCTGAGTCAATATAATAGACTCCTCACTGCTTCGTACAGCAGTCCAGCAGTCCAGCAGGATGCTTGTTGAGTATAATTTCTGACTTCCTCAACAGGAATGAAGAACTGTGTGGATTAGTGGACTAAGTCTAATGCCAGAATATTTTGAAAACAGCTTGTTGGGCAGATTATGGCATTTTTTTTTTTGTCTCAAAGTTTATTGGAGCATGTGTGGAGTTCTTAACACCAGGAACTAAGCAGAAAGTTGATAATTATTATGATTTTAAAAATAATAGTCAGCTTTCTGAATTTTATACCATTTTTTTAATTGAGGGCTGGGGTCTGCCAGTAGCCAATACTACAAGCCACCCTGCTTATGAGTGGAACACTTCTAATCGTGAATGGGATAACTTTGCAGCCACAAAAACTAGCACAGTTGGTAGAAAAGCAGAGACCAATGAGAGAGAGGAAAGCAGTCAGAAGGAGAAGAAGAAGAAAAACAGTGAATAAACAGTGCTTAGAGCTGAGCAGCTGAAAAGCAGGTGTGGAGGCTGGAAAATAGTTACTAATAGATAAGCATCCGATCTGCATTTCCAGCAGCTAGCATATGAGCAGGGCTGCTGAAGGTGGTAAATGGCATGAACAGTAGAGTTGTAGCTGTTGACTGTCTGGGAACAGAACCCTGGAGGTTGGTACAGTTTCAAGGAGAAATGGTTAAGCAGGCAGTCAGGTAAGGTCCTTCCCAGACAAATCCTGCATTAGCAGCAGGACTGCATCAATGACTAGGCAACCTAGACAGCTGTCTTGGGCCCGATCTTGGCTGGAGGAGGGGTGCCTGGCCACAACATTAATTTGAAAAAAATGTCTGCTGCAATAAGAAAAAGTTTTTATGTGTGCTTTGTGCATCATTTCACTTTAAATTTTCTGTATCCTGTCCTCAATCAGCCAGCTAATAAGCAAGCACACCCTCACAGGACTGGCACAAGTGTGTCCTGTCACTTTTAAATGTTCCTATTTACATCCTGACAGCCAATGAGAGACAGAAAAGCAATGGCACAAGATGTTCTTGAATTTGTTAACCTGGTAGGCATCCAAAGTGTGTGGATTTGGAGGTCTGCGCCCAAGCAGAAACATGGAAGAACAGGTGTGTGTGCAGCATATGAACAAACCTGATGGATAAACGTTTTATGCATTCAGAAACAGTTTGCTGGTATATCATACTTGCAACAGAGCTTTATTGAAATGGGTCAACTAGAAATTTGAGCTAGGCTCCCAAATGGTCCTTTGGACTGCAAGCCTAGTAACTAGTATCTATGAACCAGTGTAATCATGGTGTAAAAGAAGGAAACTGATTGTGATAAACAGGAGCATCATTACATGAGCCATGTACTTTGGATGTGATTTTTATAGGTTCATAGGTTCATAGGTAGGTACTAGGCTATCTGTCCGAAGGCTTTTATAAGCCTAGCTGGAATGTGTTGGCTTTTGCCATCCCCATAGATTAGTTCCCTGTGCCTCTGTCCAGCAGAGCCATTGAAGTGATCCCTGGGGTAAACTTTCTGTTTCCCATCCACTCGTCAAGGTTTCTCTTGAAGAAGATTAGCGAGGAGCTTTTCCTAATGTAGATTGAAATCTTGTTCCAGAGCATGGGAAGTCTCTGGGACAGGAATCTATCCCTCCAGCATGTCCTATTTACTGTTGTGGTGAGGTTTAGATCCCTGGAGCATATGGCTCGAGGGGATATGGTTTTCTTTAGGTGGAGCATGTCCATCAATTCTGGGTTGGACATGGCCATGTATGTCAGGCAGAGATCACCTCTGAGTAGGTGGTATGCAACTGAGTACAGCTGGAGTTTCTTCAGTCAAGCTGCATAGAGCATCTGCTTGAGGCCAGTGATCCTCTTGGTGAGGTACTTCTGTGGTCTTTCCAGTTGTTGCAGGTGTCTTGTAAGGTACATTCCAAATAGGGCATTGTACTCTATGATGGGTCTGATGAGTGATGCATAGAGGGGCCCAATGACCTCTTTCGATCTGGATGCAAACCCTTTTGTGATTAGGTGGGCCACATAGAAGGATTTTCTAACCACTCTGGCAATGTGATTATCAAAGGAGAGGTTACTATCTACCGGGGTCCCCAGATCCCTTATTACATGTTCTGTATTTAGGGGGCTACCGCCTATGTGGTAGTTTGTGGGTACTTTGTTTTTTTCCAAAGGGGATGACTATTCACTTTTTGGCATTTAGCTTGAGGCCATGGTTTTGACAACAGCTATCTGTCTCTGTCTTAATGTTGACAGCATGTTTATTATTTAGCTATGAATAAATGTGACAGCACATAGTCTGAGTTTAATGCTAATATTTTAAATATTAATACATTTTTAATTTAGCCTGTTTTTTTTTTGTAGGCATACAAATGTGACATGCGGTGTGCTTTGGCAACAAGAGTTTGTCTAGCACTTAGTGCAGGTAAGTAAGGTTACGAGCTGCTAAAACGCTGCTTCCTGTAGTACCCAGGTTGATTTCCTCAGCCTTCATTTGTCCTCTGTAACTCTGCCAAGTTACGTTACCAGACAGTACTCCTGGGCTGCTCCTGAAAATAGGCATGAGTCCAGTGGGCTGTCTCAGGCTTTTAGAAAATGCATTATACATTTTAACTTTTGAATTCCTGCACCCTTCACATAGATTCCAATTAGTACTTCACTATATGCTATTTAAGTATGAATCTCAGCACATCTCTTGTAGTTTAATAGCTTGCTAAATGCATTTTCACTAAATGTGTGTTTTGCCACTTGTCTCCTGCATTCAAAAGAAACAACGAAGTGGTGTATGGGATCAAGATATTTACTGTACATACATGTCAGGAACTATAATTAGAACAAGTATTTAAGCTAACAGATTCACTCCTTACTTCAAACACACTCGCATGTGCATCTCCATTCACGACTGCATTCTCTCTGGCTGGCTGTACAAAATGGCACTGTTCTCACACGTGCTCAGTACTTATATGCAGGTGCTAGCTAGCTACAGTGGCTGAACAGGAACAACACGCTCAGTGATCTACATCCTCCCTCTTTGATTTGTTTGACATGCAATAGGAGAACAAGACAATGTATATGCTAGATAACATTTCAGTATTAATAACAAATCAAATTCAAGACGAAGTCACTGTGTATTTTGGATTGGGTCTGGAAATTCTACCCGATCTGGTTATATAAAAGCTTTGATTGGGTTTAGCAACAGGGACAATCTCTGAGCAATTCTTCTCAAAAGAAACTTCAGGGATAACATCAGAATTATTTGAGGAAAGTATACTGTTCTGTGAATTTGGAACAAGTGTAAGGTCACTCTGAGAAATAGAGTCTTTGCATTTGGAATTAATAGTTGTTAACTGATTGGTAAGGTTGTACTTGTCGGTCTAGACATTACTCTCTGAGCAGGTGAACCAAGCAAGTTATCTCGAGGAATGTTTCTGAGACTGAGAAGGTTAAGGAAAACATTGGTACTGTCTCTCTCATTCTTAGATTTCTCTAACAAACATTTTGCACTTTGGACTGCATGTTCAGCTAATCCATTTACTGGGGGTACTCAGGACTACTTGTAACATGGACGTAGTCCTAAGGCTCAGCAAATTACTTGAACTGCTGACTGGTAAACTGTGTATCATTGTCAGATACAACTTTATGTGGACTACTATCCACAGAAAAATGTTTCATCAACTTTGTAATGACAGTGCTGGACATTAGATTAGGATGAAGGTCAATTTCAAACCAATTCAAGTAAGAGTCTACTAACACTAAGTAATCTTGACCATTCCATTTGAAAATATCAGTAGCAACTGTCAACCATGGTAGTTCAGGAATCAGGTTTAGCTGAAGTGGCTGTTTTTGTTGATGTGATTTAGTACTATTACAAATAGAACATGCTTTGTTACCTCACAGCAAGAGGTTCACCCGTTCGATTCTCAGCTGGGCTTGGGAATGCCTTCTGTGTGGAGTCTGCATGTCCTCCCAGCAGTTGGGTAGCATTTGAAAGACATGCGTGTGTAAATGGGCATGCCTTTGTTGAAGGTTGGGCGTTGAGCTGGCACCCCGGCGTTTTGTAAAAAAGTCTACTGCCAGTCATTAGCGGACCAGAGTTCCACTGTGGCGACCCCTTACCAGGAAAACCTGAAAGACAAACAACAACAACAACAAATAGAACATGCTAGAGTCTTCTTCTCTATATCTTTTGACACTGTAGGCCAAAATACTATGCCTCTTGCCCTTCTTTTGGTAGAATCAGTACCCGAGTGTCCAAGATATAAAGTCTTGATATATTCCTGTTGTAATGCTGAAGGAATAACTATGCTAGAACTTTTCATGATGATTCCCTCTTCCATCATGAGCTCATCTTGGTAAGGAAAATATTTCTGAATGTGACATAGTAGACTGGATTGTTGCATTTGCCATCCTTGATTGATAATGTGTCAGCTTCTGAAAAACAGGGTCTAAAGCTGTGTGTTACCTGAGTTCATCAAGATGTAATGAGGAAAAATGTTTAACTTTCATGACTTCCAAATCTGTTTTCTCATTATCATGCTGTTCTGTAGTTTGTCTGGGTGCTCTTGACAAAGCATCCACAAGGTATAAATATTTGCCTTTTGTGTAGACAGTATTGAAATTGTACTTTTGCAATTTTTAACATCATGCATTGCAGACTTGCTGGGGTTGAACGTATAGGATTTTTTAGAATTGTTACGAGAGGTTGGTGATCAGTCTCTATTTGAATACATTTGCCATAAATATAATCAGTGAACTTCGAACATGGGAACACTACTGCCAAAAGTTATTTTTCAATTTAAGCATACTGCATCTCAGTTTGGGTTAAAGTTCTACTCGAATAATCTACTGGTATGCCTTCTTGAAGACATACTGCACAAAGACCATACTTTGAAGCATCACACAAAAGAGTTACTGGCTTATGTACATCATAATATCTGAAATGGGTGGACTGGCAATTTTCTGTTTCAGCATGTCAAATGCTCTTTGGTGTTGTTCTAACCAGGACCAGTTTACATTTTTGCATGTCAACTCATGTAACAGTGCTTAAAGCTCACTCAGGTCTGGGATGAACTTTCCTAAATAGTTGACCACACCAAGAAAACGTTGCAATGATGTGACATTGTCTGGAACTGGCATGTCAAGAATTTCAGCTTGCTTAGACATATCTGGTTGTAAGCCAGTATTAGTAAACAAATGACCCACATAAGTAACGTTTCTCAGCTTGCATTTACATTTTTGAGGATTCAGTTTAAGATCGACTTCATGTGCATGGTCTAGAACTTTTCTGAGGTTTCTATCATGTTCTTCACCATTGTCCCCTACAATAATGTCTACTATGATAGCACATGGATAACTGGAAAAGAATTGCTCCATCACATGCTGAAATACTTCACTGGCAGAATTTATCTCAAATGTCATTCTCAAAAATCTGTACCTTCCAAATGGTGTACTGAAAGTAGTTAACAATGAAGATTTGTGATCCAGCAAAATCTGCCAAAATAAACTTTTTGTATCTAAGACTGAAAAAATAGTGGCATTTGGCATGAGAGCTTCTACTTCTTCTACTGTACACATCGGATAATGAGGACATTGAAGCGCTTTGTTTAAATCTCTCGGATCGATACATATTTGAATATCATCTGAGCTTTTCTTATGAGCTACAACCATGGAGGATACCCATTCAGTTGGTTCTTTTACTGGAGTTATCACTTTTGAATTCATCATTTTGTTTAGTGCTGTTTTAACTTTGCTCTGTATTGCTACCAGAACCTTCCTTGCTGGTCTGACAACTGGGCTTACTTCATGGTTTAACTTCATGAAATATGAGATTGGTAGCGTGCCAAGCTCGTCTTTGGAAATAACAGCATATTCACTAAAAGTATTCTGTGTAACTATCCTGGTTGTTCCGACTTATATGGTGGACCTCCTTATTAAATGAAATCAGTTCCATTTTCAAACTGTCTTTGAGGCCTAACAGTGACTGCATGTGTCTTTTGACTATGTAAAACTGCAAGTCATTAGCTGTTCCCATCAGAATGGCATGTGAGAACTACTGCGCCACTGAGTAGCTTTAATTAATGCAATAAAATAGTACATTGTGAAAAATGTGGTTGTTTTAGCCCTTTCGTACATTTTAAACATTTTGGAAATTATTTCAAGCACTTTCATATTTATTTCGAATACTTTTATCAGTACATCGCAATTTCGGACATTTTGTTTATCTCTGTAGTTATTTCAAACATTTTGAATGCTTCGCCACACATTCGGCCACTGAAAAATCATTTAAACAAACTTAAGTACCTTTGAATAACCACTGACGTGCTTGCAAGTTCACTCTGGTATATTCCTCCACTTCTAACCGTGTGCTTCATGGCTTGTGTGTTGCTTCAGTTTCAGATCCCATTCTGGCACCATGTCGCTTGTCTCATGCATTCAAAAGAGACGATGAAGCAGTATAAGGGTTCAAGATATTTATTGTACATACACATCAGGAACTGTAATTAGAACAAGTATTTAAGCTAACTGATTCACTCATTACTTCAAACACACTAACGTACATCTCCATTCATGACTGCATTCATTCTGGCTGGGTGTACAAAATGGCACTGTTCTCGCAAGTGCTCAGTACTTATATGGACGTGCTATCTAGATACAGTGGCTGAATAGAACAATGCACTCAATGATCTACATGTTTCAAGGGAAGAAAAGTTTACTGTTTCTCATGCTACATCTGTTTTCAATGTTAGAGTGTTTTGTTTTGTTTAGAAATTGGCTGTCCATGTGTTTTTAGTAAAATATAGAATAGTAGTTTTAAATTAAATCCAAATGTCTGTGATAATTGTAAAAGTAAAGAAGAAAAATAGCATGCACACTGACAGGTCTGAACAGTGTTCGTGGTAAATGGGAAGAGATGGCCAAGTAATAGGATACTGGTATGGTGGGGGAGCTTGATTCATTACCCTGTATAGCGCCCTGTTTGCCCATGATCCAGCTCTGTTGACTCTGGAGGTGTGTGCTGTAACAATACAGCATCATTAGCCAGTCAAGTAGGTCAGACCTTTACTGAGTGATGTCAAAAGGGATAATGATGACAGAAGACGCAGGGAGATAAAAATGAGACATAGGTATCTTGCAGGCATGCAAGTCCCCGCCATAATTCTTGACCTCTTAACTCAGGAAATCTGGACAAAGCCAAAAATAATGGGTGGGCAAAGGCCCCAAAATGGGGACAGATCACAATTATTGCTCTTATAAACTGTGAAATATGAGAGAATAAAAGAAATTCTTTCATCATGCATTTTCTGAAGGAAATGAAATCTAAAACACAAATGTCTATCATTATTTAGTGACTTCAGTCTTTCCTGATTTGCCAGAAAACTGCAAATTATATGAGGAACAGGTGAAATTTATGAGATAATATTAGGACATTAGCAAGAAACTGGACATTTAAGCGGTATGGATGCCACCACCCTAAAAAGTATTCTATGTACAGACATAGTTCTGTTTTTTCATGACTTGTGGGTTTTTGAGCAAACGTTGCTGCAGCATTTATCTTGTCTGTAATTGTTTTGCTTTATTCATTGCACTAAAGAATTAATTCAATAATAAACCTGGATTGTGTAATATAGTCTAACCATGTTTCATTTTAGTAATATATTTTTTCTGCTGTACCTTTTTTTACAGCTTCCAGCAACTGCAAAGGAATTGACATTATCAGGTCCTAAAGGCTGCATTATTTGGAGTGATGATCAGAACAGTCTGATCTTCAGCATCCATTGTGAAGTCATTGTTGCATATTGCTATGATACAGCCTTCACTACAAGACCGGAGTGTAAAAGATTTCTTCCTTTAGTTAAAAGCTGTTACTCTGGCAGTTACTGTAGACGACTAAAGCTCCAGCCTATTAGCAATCTGCTTCCTGTGGCAAGGGTGCAGAGTTTCAATTTTTCCACCTTCATTTACCTGCTATGTGAGACTGCAAATGATTTAAGCAGACAGTGCTTTTGGAGCAACTGGGAGTTTGGGCTAGGCTCCTTAATGGTCTTCTGGACTGCATTCCTAGTAACTATACGCTTGTTGTCATTGTTTGCCAGCCATCCTCTGTTGCATAGCTGACCTAGTTCAGGAAACATTATGGCAGGATCATCAGCACACTATTTTAATGCAACACATGTAATTTATTCTTCAAGGGCAGCAGACGCTATATTTGTAGACAAAGCACTGAAATTCAAAGTTGTTTGCCAGCAGCAACATCTGCATTAGTGTAGTTCTGTTTAATGTGGAATTATTCAGATGACTTTTACTTCTGCAGAGATTGTGCATATTGACGTAGCCTATGTTATCAGGTGGTTAATATTTATTACGCTGTAATAAGTGCTCTTCTGTCTAAACTGTGCTACACATGGCTTCATCTTATGATGTGACACGAGTGATCATTATACAGTTTCATATATCTCATCCAAAGCTAACAATAAAGTACAGGTATTTGTTTTTCTTTATAACAATAATGGGTGCACATAGTCCACAAAGTGGCAATAAGTGCAGTGCTGCTGGGAGTGGGGTGGGGTCTCTAGGGAGGAGAGTACCTTATGCTCTTATCATCTGATCATTTTTAAATAGTCTTTAATTTGGCTTTGTAGGACTGGTCTGTGTGTGTGTGTGTGTGTGTGTGTGTGTGTGTGTGTGTGTGTGTGTGTGTGTGTGTGTGTGTGTGTGTGTGTGTGTTAAGATTGAATACTTTGTGTGCTTTCTGTTTGTGTGAAACAGATTTGAAATATGTGCCTTTGGTTATTATTGTTACTCATTTTTTGTGTAAGATATCTGAGAAGGATGTAAACAACAGTGTAGCTACAATTGCTTGGTTTGAGAGATGTCTGCGGACATACATGTACACATGATCTATCACTGGCCAGATGCATTTTCAGTGACTGTGAGTTTCAACATATTTTCAATGAATGTGAGTTTCAAAGCCAGAGAAGTTCATTATTGCTCATGCTAAGTGTGTTTTCAATGTGAGACTCTTTGGTTTAGGAAATGGCCATCAGTGTTTGTGCCATAAAATTTGAAATAAAGGGTATAAATAAAATCTCTGCAATCATTGTAATAGTAAAGAAGAAAAAAAACATGCGCACTGACATGTTTGAACAGTGTTTATGTCAAGTAATGGGACACAGGAATGGCTGCTGCAGTGCGTTTGTGTGTGTTTTGTGGGGGGGGGGGGTTGGGGGTGCTGGTCCATTACCCTGCCTAGGGCCCCATTTGATCATGATCCAGCACTGATTAGCAGAAGCCTTCAGTAACATGCTGCCTTGCTGTTTGGATATTTTTCAGCTGAATAAATAAACTAAAATCATTTTGTAATAGCAGGAAGAAAACAGTGTAACGCAGCTCTGTCAGAGCAATAAGATGTGGTCCTTCAAATGTACTTCTCTCACATATTTTAAAGTGTGCTTTTTAAGGGCTGCACTGATTTCAGCTGTTTAAGCATTTATAGTACAAGAGTGTGTTTCAGCAGTAGGTGAGGCTATCCAGAAGAACACAAGCAAGAATTCTCCGTAGCATGTATTACTACTGCAGGCTAGTATGTAGTAACAAGAAGCATCATGTCTAAGTAATGTACGAGATAGAAGAGTACCATGCCACAGGAAAAAAACAGCGGGCCAGATTCAGGAAGGCTTACACGGAGTTCAAGAGTAGTGTAAGCCTCCGTGTAAGCCTCCCGATTCAGGAACAGCCCAAATCTCCGTGTAAGAGACAGCTAACACGTCTCTTACACGGACTGGGCGTGGAAATGCTCAATACCTCATTTGCAGCTTAAAGGTATGCAAATGAGGTATTTGAGCGATCCACGAAGCCGAAACCAGTCCGTGTAACGGACGTGTTAGCTGCAGAAATGTACTCAGCTGAAAACTGAGTACATTTCTGCAAAATTAAAAACGGAGCTATGTCAGCTCCAAATAAAGGGTGTATATGTTTCATTAAGCATGCCAATGGCCAAATATGTGGCCATTGGCATGAAAACTGTTGCAAAAATAAGTTATATAACTTATTTTTTTTTCACGGGATTTCTGGGTTTAACTGCAGCGCACACCTGCGCAAACGGGGTGCGCTACCTAAAACTGAAAACCAAGCCCACAATTGTGGGATTTATGTATTACATGGAATGTCAATGGAGGGACTTGCAGACTAAAAACAATATGGCCTCCGTTTAGTGGTTGTCAAGGGGGGGAAGCTCCGTGTAAGACATGTAACTAGTCATTACTAGGCAATCCTATGTAAATGAGGGTTACAATACTGAATCACACTGCCACATAGGTAATGAGCACTTTCTGAGTAGTGTAAGAGTTAGAGAAGGGGAGGAACAGAGTAAGAGGTAGGTGACATCACGGGGAAAGGATAGCAATAAATGTACCAGATTGGAGGGCAATGTAAGGTAAGAGATGACAGACAGACATCAGGGAGGGAGGTGTGTCCCAACAGAACACTAGGAAAGTCAAGAAATTGAGGGTCTACGCTATCCCTACACTGAAAGTTTCTTGAAATACGTGCATGCGTGCGCGTGTAAGGCAGGTTCAACATGTGGGAGCGTGTTGCAAACTGTCTACAATGGTTTGCGCGGGCGTGCACATGTGTAAGGCAGTGTGCGCGGTTTTAACATGAATCAGCCAAGCTCACACCGTGTAAGGATGTGTGCACGCGTGTAACACCGTGTAGAGGTGTGTGCGCGCGTTTAAGTGACTGTGAGCGTGTTTAAGCTGGTGTGCACATTGCTCCTCCTCAGGAAACAGAGAGGAAACAGGAAACAACTAAAATACAGGGAAATTGTCAGAAGATACTGCTGGAGTTAATTGGTGGAAACAATTAGAAGCAGGCAATTACACTGGCAGACTAGAAGATCAACCCAGCAATTAAAACACTGCAAAGAGCAGTGCAGGTTGTTTCTCACAAGAGATACTGCCAGAAACTAAGCTTTCAGAATTGAAAACTGAAAAAAGCTGAACTCAGAGCAGAAATGCTAGGGGCTGCCATAGCTATTATAATCAGGCATAGGCGAATTGCTGAGGGTGGTGACAATGCAGATGCTGACAGACAACCCAGAGTGAGGAGAAGGAGAAGAGTATACAGGCCCAGGGTCACCTACCATGGGTTACATGAGCTGGAGATAGTAGAGCGCTACAGAGTGGACAGAGACCTTCTGCAGCAGATTGTTGAGCTGTGCAGGCCACATCTCACACACAGAACCAACAGAGGGGAACCCATCCCAGTGGAAACCAAGGTATGTGTTGGCCTAAGAATACTAGCAACAGGTACCTTCCAGAGACCAACTGGTGATATGATGGGGATATCACAGGCATCAGCCTCCAGAGTACTGCACCAGTTCCTGGATGCCATGTCAGCACATGTCGGTGATCATATATATGTCCCTAATGACCGTGAGGTTACGGCCAGCAATATGCGTCTCTTCCAGCAAATAGCGGGTTACCCTGAGGTGCTGGGTGCAATAGACTGCACGCACATACGCATCAAAGCACCAGCCAGTGAGTGGGGTAGAGCCTACATTAACCGCAAGGGATACCCCTCCATTAACTGCCAGGTCGTGTGTGATGCCCAGGGCATAATAATGAATGTGTGTGCTGGCTGCCCTGGGAGCTACCACGATTCCCATATCTGGCATCTGACGCAGCTGTACCAATCATTTGCCAATGGGGACTTCCCACACGGACACCTAGTGGGGGATGCAGGTTATGCACTTGAGCCGTGGCTGATGACACCCATCAGAAATGCACACACACCTGAACAGGAACGCCATAATGAGGCACACGCACAAACACGTAATGTCATAGAGCGTGTGTTTGGGCTGCTCAAGTCACGGTTCCGGTGTCTGGACACATCTGGTGGAGCCTTGCAGTACACACCAACTACATGTACCCAAATGATCATGATATGTGCTATGCTACATAATATGATCCTGCGGAAACAGCTGCAGCAGGACCAGCACAGGGCTGGGCCAAACATCCCCCCACCATTGCCAAGGCCACCACAGGCAGGAGGTGACTCGGAGGAGGAACAACCTGACCTTGTCCCAGTAGGCAGAAGGAGGCGTGCCCAGTATGCCCTGGCCTTGGCAAAGAGGCAACGCATAGCACATACACTTGGTCAGTAGGAACACTGGGACTGATACCCGCTCTGACTCACTCATACAGTAACAGGGATGCCTAACATGACACAACCTGCTTCCAAACATGTACAGGGAGTGTAGTATGTGCATCTGACAGAGGCGGCCCTGCAGCACCACCTGAGGCATGAATGCCATGTGTTAAGTAATGTAATATCATGTACCATATGCACACCTGAGGACCCCAACTAACATCCACCCTCAACAATCATAAACCACAAAAACACAAACCCACCTCATGGGTACCACAAGGGATAGGAACCTAGATGTAATGCTACCCAATGCCAGAAGTATAAACATCAAGATGCGTGCAGTGTAAACACACACAGTATAGAGAATGTAGATATCAGTGCTGTAATAGAAAACAGGGTCAAAGCCCACAGCAGCACCCTGACACTACCAGGTCACACCTCATACAGTGATGTACATGTGCAAAAACATGGAACCAGATAAAATGAGGGTGACTAGCAATAAATGGCATGGATAACCACACACCCATGTTTGTACCACAACAAGAAGCAACATGGAATAGCCATGGTCAAAAACCAATGGCTAAAACTGACTACTACTATATAGCTTGCTGCAGACCACTGTCCTAATAGCAGGAACTGCCCCAGGCCTATGTTCATAGGTTCATAGGTTCATACTAGGCTATCTGCCCTAGGGCATTTATAAGCCTAGCCCAGAGTTTTGTGGCTTCTGCCACCCCTTCAATTTGATGGATAATATGCCCATTATTTTGCTGTGCCTCTGTCAAGCAGTGATACTGAGGTTATCCCTGGGGTATACCTGCAATCTCCAATCCATTGGTCAAGATCTCACTTGAACAAAGCCAGTGAGGTGCTCAGCCTCACATGTACCAGGATGTTGTTCCACAGCATAGGGACTCTCTGGGTGATGAATCTGTCCCTCCAGCACATCATATTAATATCTGTGTTGAGGTTTAAGTCTCCTGCCTTTGTAGTCCTGATGGATGTAGAGGTCTTGAGGTGAAGCATGTTCATTAATTCTGGGATGGACATAGCCTTGTATGTCAGGCACAGGTCACCTCTGAGCAGATGGTAAGCGACTGAATACAGCAGGAATACCTTCAGTTGGGCAGCATAAGAAATATGTTTGAGACCCTTTCACCTCCTGTTGAGGAATTTGTGGGCCCATCCAATTGCCGCAGGTGTTGGGTCAGATACATTCTGAATGGGGCATTGTATGCAATCATTGGTCTGATAAGTGATGAGTACAGGGGAACAACGACCTCCCCTAATCTAGATGTGAATCCCTGCATGATGAGGTGGCCAATGTAGAATGTCTTCCAAACTACCCTGGCAATGTGAGTGTCAAACAAAAGGTTACTGTCAACCTGGGTGCCCAGGTCCCTGATAACCTCCTCTGTGCTTAGAGGATTGCCACCTAGATGGGAACTAGTGGTAACCTTGTTCTTCCTGAAGGGTATGGCTATGCATTGTTTAGTGTTTAATGTAAGGCCATGGCTCTGGCACCAGTTATCCATGTCTATGAGACCCTTCTGAAGGATGTCTGTGTCAGATGGGTTTCCAACTATGCTTCCCAGTTTGCAGTCATCTTCAAACTTTGTCAGCCATAATCCTCCTGTGTTTGCTCTTACTTCTGAAAAGTAGATGCTGAACAAATGTGGGCCCAGGACTGAGCCCTGTGGGACACCACTTGTGACAGCTCTGGAGTGTGACATGGCACCAGCAACTTTGACCCTGTGTGTGCTGTCACTTAGCCAGGTTGCAACCCATGCTGTGATGTATGGGTTCACAATTAAGCTGGTGATGTTTTCAATGATACCTGAGTGGGGATTGTGTCGAAAGCCTTTGCCAGGTCAAGGTAGGCTGTGTGGACTGCCTTGCCCACGTCAATGGCCTGGGTGACTGTCTTGAAAAAGTCAACCAAGTTTAAAAGGCATGATCTGCCCTTGACAAAGCCAAAGTGAATTGGATCCAATGTCTGTAGGTCCCCTATGTCTTCATTTATAATTCCCATTATGATCCTCTCCATAGCTTAGCAGAACAGGCTTGTCAAGCTGATGGGATGGTAGTATCCGGGGTTGGTGGAGGCACCTCCTTTGTGAAGTGGGTCCACCATTGCCGTATGCCACTCCTTGGGCACATATCCTGAGGTGAGGCTAAGATTAAACAGCTGCCCTAACTGCGGGTGTAATTACTCATTGAGTTCATGGAGCACACAACTGGGGACACCATCTGGTCCCATGGATAAAGTGTTTACCGCCTTGGATAGAGCAGTTCCCACCCCAGCATTGGAGATGTTTGGGGCTACAATCCTCTGGTGTAGATACTCCTCCAGTTGGGGGGAGGGGGGGAGAAATCTGCACTGAACCTGACAGCCAGTATGTTGGCAATGTCTGTAGGTGCAGTGATATCTACATCATTCCGAACTAATTCTGAGCATATCTGGGAGTTCCCTCCCAGGTTTCAAACATAGGTAAAAAAGGCCTCATGATTGTCCCTTGAGTCCTGAGTGGGTTTACTCACAAAACTTGCCTCGGATGATTGTATGGGGGAACCCAGTGTCTTACTCACAATGAGCAGGGGTGTCTTCCCTCCTACTGATTATGCTCTATCTCGTAGTAGCTCCTTCCTTGTGTTGTAGAGCTTGTTTATGGCTAGGGTCCACCAGACCGGATGCTTTCCTGTGGTACAAAGAATCTTTGTTTTGTCTGGGATTGCCTGATCCATGCAGTCCTGGAGGTGCTGGTAGAAGGCATTTGTAAGTGATACAGCGGCTTGGGTAATGGTGTCCGCTGGCTTGGGGGCCTTGAAAGAGACCACACCAGTCCTTAGAAATGTGAAGTCGGCATTTGAGAAGGTCTTCACTGTTTGTTTTCTATCTGGGGTGTGTGGGATGTGGACTCCCACTGAGAGTAGTCCATGATCTGATCTCACCAATGATGGGTATACTTCTGGTGTTGAACAGTGTGACCCCATGTTCGTGATGATGAGTTCTAGTATGTTGTCTCCACTTGTGGGGATGGTGACCAGTTGTTCCATGGCATTTGAGTGTATGAACTCTTGGAACCTTTGTGTTACAGTGTTGTGGCTTGCTTAGTGATCCCAGTCTATATGTGGATAGCTGGAATCACCCAGTACGATGGTGTTAGGAGATACATTTATCCCCTGCAGTGTTTGCAGGATAGCTGTGTGAGGTACCTGAGTTTGAGAGGGTGGCATGTAACATGCTGCAAACTGCAGTGCAGTCTTGCCTAGGGTCACTGGCACCTGGATGGTCTCCGATGCATCGTGTGTTGCCACCAACCATGAGGTGAGGGTGTCCTTGATGAATATGGACACCCACCATCCTTCTTGGTGTTGTCCGGATTCTGGTGCCAGAACGCATGATATGAGGTAACACCCGATAATGCTGGGGTGCTGTTAGAGGCTGTGAACCAGGTTTCAGGCACAGCACAGACATCAATGTGCTACAGACTGAGAAGGGCATACAGTGTGTGCAGCTTGAGGTTGAGACCTCTGGCATTGAGCAGCATTACCCTTAGTGCCTTTCCTTTACTGTGTTCTAGGGTGGTAGGTGTAGAATCTGAATCTTGCATAAAAAAGGCACAATGGGGGTGGCAAGAGCATCATCCAAATCCGAAGCCCAGGGTGACAGGTGCAAGCCATCCCTTGCAAATCACTGTGGCCTGTCCAGCATGTCATCCCAGGCAGACAGACATTGGACCCCTTTGAATGACACCATAGTTTAAGCAAAATATTACAGCTGATCATCTTGTCTCTGTTTATGTGGCATCATACTTGGTGAAGGTAGGATACTGCTGAAGGTCAGGGTCACCACCTGCCTGGCCTACATAATCAGAGGGATCCTCTATGTCTCTTTCCATGTAGTCCAGGGAGGTACATTTCAGGTCGTTCACACCAGCATGGATAATGACTGGGTCAGACTTGTACTTGCAGTTGAGTGACCTGAGTGCTTGAATTATGTGGTGGATTCCAGTGCCCGATAGGCAGCTTACTGTGACCTCCTCCGTACCCGATCTGGTGAGCGGGATGTCAGTGTGTCTGACTATGGAGTCACCTATGACAAGTGTGTCTGGCATTGTGTTTGGCCTTAAGGGCTGTGACTGTTTGGCACACCGACTCTGTGGTCAATGTGTTGCATGTGCTGTGCCCTGTGGAGGCAGTTGTGTGAGTGTCTGCTGTGGTGGCCACTGCCGTTTTGGTAGAATTCTGATCAGAGCCTGCGAGTATGTCTCTGTGTGTCTATGTGTATGATCTTAAGTTGTGATAGTGCCATGTGAGACTGGATTTGTGATGTGTGTGGTTACCTTCACCTTCTCTCTGGTCTTGCTAGTCCTATGTTGAGAGAGCTCAGCCTCCACTTTGGCTATATAGTTGCATCTCTCACATGTATGTGTGTTTTATGGGAGAAGGAGAGGGTTGTCAGTGTACATGAGGCAAGTGTAACATTGCCTCAATATTCCCAGGTTCACCAGCTGAGCAGGAGAGGACACTAGCAACTGATCCCTAGACATGCTAGAAGGAATAGACAAAGCGATGTTGGAATACAGGGAGATATCAGGCCCCCCAAACCACATCATAGTGTTTGATTGACAATACCTACACATACACTGGTGTTTCATAGTGTCATAGTCTACTACTAGGCTATCTGCCCTAGTGCATGTATAAGCCTAGCCATAGTGATGTGGATATTGCCACCCCTTATAGTGGTAATAAGTGTACAGAATAGATTCTGAATATTGTGCCTCTGACTTAGTAGTGACACATTATGACCCCGTTATGTAATTGAATAACATGACTGTGCCTCTGTCTAGTCTGTGCCTCCGTCTCATATGCAGTTGTCCAGATGTCTCCTGAAGAGAGTCAGTGAGGGACTCTGTCAAACATGAACTGGGATACTCTGCTAGAGTGTGAGATGCCTCTGAGTTATGACTCTGTCCCTCCAGCATGTCCTATACATGTATGTGCTGAGGTTCAAATCCTCAGCTCTCATGGCTCTGGTGGATTTGGATTGCTTGCAGTGGAGCATGTCCACCAAATCCTGATTGGACATGGTCTTGTATGTCAGGCATAGGTCACCTGTAAGTATGCGGTATGACACTGAACAAAGCTGGATTTCCTCTATTCTGGAAGCATATGACATGTGTTGAAGAACCCTGATCTTCATGGTAGGTACTTTTGGGGTGTCTCCAGCTGTTGCAATTGCTGGGCGAGGTACATACCATATGGGGCTTTGTATTCAATCATGGGCCTGATAAGGGAGAAGGATAGTGGAACAATGACCTCCTATGATCTTGATGGAAAATCCTCCATGATAAGGTGGGCAAGATAGAAAGTCTTCCTAACCACCTTGGCAACAGGGGTGTCAAAAGAGATGTCACTATCTACATGTGTCCCCAGGTGTCTGATTTGTTGTCTGTGCTCAGTGGGTTGCTGTCTATGTATTGATCTGTGGGTACTTTGTTCCCCCCAAAGGGGATGAATACACATCAGTTGCATTCAGTTTCAGGCCATGCGTCTGGCACCAGCTATCCGCCTTTGTGATGGCATTCTGTAGTATGTGTGTGCTGGCTGATGTATTCACTATGGTGCCTAGGTTGCAGTCATCTGCAAACTGTGTCAGCCACAACTCCCCTATGTTTGCTTTCACATCTGAAAAGTAAATACCAATTAGGAGGGGTCCCAGGACACATCCTTGTGGGACACCACCAATGACTGGCTTTGAATCTGACAAGGCACCTGCAATGTTGACTTTATGGGTTCTGTTTCTTAGCCATTTTGCAACCTATCCTGCGACATATGCTGTCATATGTCAGCTGTTGAGCTTGGCTATGATGCCTGAGTGTGGTATTGTGTCACAGGCCTTAGCCAAGTGCAGGTAGGCTGTGTGGACTGCGTAGCCCTCATCAATGGCCCTACTGACAGTTTCATAGTAGTCAACTAGGTGCAAAAGGCAGGATCTGCCCTGTACAAAGCTGAACTGGGTGGGAACAAGGGTCCGTAGGTCAGCAATGTGTCTGTGTAAGAGCTCCATAATGACTCTTTCCATATCTTAGCAGACACAGCTGGTTAAGCTTGTGTGGTGGTAGTTGCCATGGTCTGTGGAGGCATCTCCTTTGTGGAGTGGGACCACTGTTGCTGTATGCCAGTGTTCAGGTACATATCCTGTAGCAAGACTAAGGTTAAATAGCAGTTGTATATATGGGTCCAGCCCCTTCTGGAGTTCACATAGCATGCAACCGGAGATACCAGCAGGTCCCATGGATGCTGTGTACTTGTCTTTGCTGAGTGGCTCTCACATGGACATCCAAGATGACAGTGAGTTTACATACAGCAGTGATAACTATCTTCTTTTGGGGGTGAGGGAGGGGGTAAATCGCACTGAAGCTGTCCGCCGGAATGTTGCCAATATCTGTCAGGTCACTGGAATATATGTTGTTGTGTACCAACTCTGAGCATATCTGAGGGTTCACAACCAGGTGTCTGACATAACTGAAGAAAGCAGTGTGGCTACCTTCATTGTCTTTGGTGATTTATGTCCCCAGGTTGACCTTGCATGTCTTTATGAGATAATGTAGCTTTCTACTAGTGCTGATCACAGCTGTCTTTTGGAGATGTAGCTCTGTCTTGCATTAGTAACCCTCATCTGTCATACAGTTTGTTTATGGCTGGGGTCCACCAGACAGGACACTTTCCCTTTGTGGAGAGGGTCCTGTTTTATTTGTGATTGCATGGTCCATGCTGTCTGACATCTAGCTAAGGGAGGTCATTGTGGTTCTGCAGTTATCTCTCAACGGCATCAGAAATGACCACAACAGCCCCTGTGGGGTGTACCTTATGCAGACACATCCAGCACCTGTAAAGTCCACAACAGTACCTCACCAGGAGTATGACAGAGCTGGAACACATGTAATGTGTAGCCTGATTAAACAGAGTGCAGCTCCACACACTGCCATGCTGTCCACCCAGATGCAAGCTGTGCCTGATGTAGAAAGCCATGTCCAAGCTGGAATCAATGCACATGCTGCACCTTGTACAATCTGAATGGCAGGGAGCTATGCACATGAGGGACCTGAACCCCAGCACTGACATATTCAGGACAGGCTGTACTGCATTATCCAAAACACAGAAGCCACCCCACGCATGAGTAAACTACCAGTACAGGTTGTCCGTAGAGACACTCGTTGACCCCTCAACAGGAATCCTAATGAGTGGATGGGAGATGGGAGGTTTACCCTGGGTATCAATGTTATGTCACAGGTAGACAGAGGCACAGTATACTAAACAAGACATATGTCATGGCAAACTACACTTACAATGTGCTGATGGACAAACACACTCCGACTAGCATTAGAAATGGCCTAGGGCACATCGGTAGTGTTTGCCAATGTACACCCATGTTGTGGAATACACAACTGATGTTGGATGAGGCTGTTGTAAGTAGTTCACATCTGAACATAATGCAACATGGTCAGATAGGTTCATAGGTACATAGGTTTATACTAGGCTATCTTCCCTAAGGCAGGTATAAGCCTAGCACAGAGTTCATTGGCATACACCACCCCTTATATGGAAACAGTACTGTGCCCATTATTATGTCATGCCTCTCTCCAGCAGTGACACCGTGACGATCCCCAGGTTAAACGTATGACCTTCCATCCACAGGTCAAGATACCTCTTGAACACAGCCAGCAAGGTGCTCTGCCTCACATGGACCGAGATTGTATTCCACAGCATAGGGAGTCTCCGGGTGATAACTCCATCCCTCCAACATGTCCAACGTACATCCTTGCTAAGGTGTACGTCACCTGCACTAATGGTTCAGGTGGATCTGCCGATTCTGAGGTGGAGCATGTCCATTAATCCCTGTTTGGACATGGCCTCGCATGTCAGGCACATGTCACCTCTATGCAGACGGTATGTGAGTGAATAGAGTGGGAGTGTCTTCAATCTGGCAGCATATGACAGCTGTTTGGGTTCCATGATCCTTTAGGTGGGGGACATTCAGGGTGTCTCCAATTGCTGCAGATGTTGGGTGACATACAGCCAGAATAGGGCATTCTACTCGATCACCGGTCTGATAAGTGAAGGGTACAGGGGAACAATGACCCACTAGATCTGGATGTGAATCCCATCCTGATCAGGTGGGCAATGTAGAAGGTCTTTCTAGCCACCTTAGCAACGTGAGTTTCAGAAGAACGGCGACTGTCAACCTGGGTCCCCAGGTCCATGATAACCTCCTCTGTGCTTAGAGGATTGCCACCTATATGGTAGCTTGGGGTTACCTTGCTTTTCCTGAAGGGTATGTCTACACATGTTGTGCACTTTGACTTCAGGCCATGGCCCTGGCACCAGCTATCAGTTACTGTGAGTCCCTTCTGAAGGATATCCGTGTCTGATGCACTGTCCACTATGGCGCCCAGTCTGCAGTCATCTGCAAACATTGTCATCCAAAGTCCTCCCATGTTGGCCTGTACTTCTGGGAAGTACATGACAAACAATGGGGTCCAAGGACTGAGCCTTGTGTGACACCACCTGTGACCAGCCTGGAGTCTAACATACTGCCAGCAACTCTAACCCTGTGGGTCCCGTCCTTAAGCCAGTTTGCAACCCATCTTGTGACATATGGGTTTACATTTCAGTTGTTAGGGTTTTCCACAATACCTGAGTGGGGTATTGTGTTGAAAGTGTTTGCAAGGCCAAGGTAGGCTGTATGGACTGCCTTTCCCCAACAATGGCCTAAGTGACCGTTTTGAAGATGTCAACCCAGTACAAAAGGCATGATCTGCCCTTGACCAAGCCAAAATGGGATGGGTACAATGTCTGCATGTCCCCCATATCTTTGTTTATGAGCTCTATTATGATCCTCTCCATAGCTTTGCAGACTAGACTTGTTAAGCTTATGGGGCAGTAATTACCAGGGTCTGTAGAGGCACCGCCTTTGTGCAGATGTGCACAACTGGACCCTAACCAGGCTGTTGTGCACACTATGGAAATGTAAAGCGGTGATAGGACTAAAGCCCAGGATACTGACCACCACAGTGAAAGTACTGAAACACTACACTATACAGTGCTATAGTGTTAGGTCAGTATGAACGGATGTTGACAATTGTGTGCAAAGTATCCCATGCAAAACCTGCAGGCACAGTATACTCCCTGTTTTGTTCACACAAAAAGCATTCGGACAGTAACTACACAACATGGCACAGAACACACAACCATAAACTGGAGGTATTTGTTGAAGGTCACACTCATCCACAAATGTGATGGGCTGCAGAGTTCAACATATGTAAAGCCCACACTGGGCATGCTCACACACTTAGATAAATGAGACATCTTTCACAGAACATGCCATGGGAAGGCTGAACTGGGCATGCTCACACACTTGGTCCAAATGTTACTCCTAGCAACTGTGAAAACACACCAGAGGATGCTCATTCCCCTTTCTAGACACTGATCATGTAAGCACCCTATAAGTATATCGGAGAAAAGGAATCTCTCAGTAATCCGAATAGCGTTCTGTGCTAATGCGTCCATCTCAAGTGTCATAACATAGTTAGGTAGGGGTTTGAATCCAGCAGGTGGCAAGTGTGTGAAGGGGGGTATGTGTGTGTATGAAAGAAACATCCCTTTTGGCAACTGGGAAAACACACCACAGGATGATCATTCCACTTTCTAAACTCTGATGATGTCAGCACCCTATAAGTATATCAGGGGAAAAGAAATCCCCCAGTAATGCAAATAGCATGCTGTGCTAATGTGTCCGTCTCTAGTATTATAACATGGTTAGGTAGGGGTTTGAATCCAGCAGGTGGCAAGTGTGTGTGAAGGTGGGTACGTGTGTAAGTGTGTATGAAAGAAGCATCCCTTTTGGCAACTGGGAAAACACACCACAGGATGATCATTCCACTTTCTAAACTCTGATGATGTCAGCACCCTATAAGTATATCAGGGGAAAGGAAATCCCCCAGTAATGCAAATAGCGTGCTGTGCTAATGCATCTGTCTCTAGTGTCATAACATAGTTAGGTAGGGGTTTGAATCCAGCAGGTGGCAAGTGTGTGTGAAGGGGGGTACGTGTGTGTGTAAGTGTGTATGAAAGAAACATCCCTTTTGGCAACTGGGAAAACACACCACAGGATGATCATTCCACTTTCTAAACTCTGATGATGTCAGCACCCTATAAGTATATCAGGGGAAAGGAAATCCCCCAGTAATGCAAATAGCGTGCTGTGCTAATGCATCCGTCTCTAGTGTCATAACATAGTTAGGTAGGGGTTTGAATCCAGCAGGTGGCAAGTGTGTGTGAAGGGGGGTGTGTGTGTATGAAAGAAACATCCCTTTTGGCAACTGGGAAAACACACCACAGGATGATCATTCCACTTTCTAAACTCTGATGATGTCAGCACCCTATAAGTATATCAGGGGAAGGGAAAATTCCCAGTAATGCAAATAGTGTGCTGTGCTAATACGTCCGTCTCTAGTGTCATAACATAGTTAGGTAGGGGTTTGAATCTGGCAAGTGTGTGTGAAGGGGGGTACGTGTGTATGAAAGAAACATCCCTTTTGGCAACTGGGAAAACACACCACAGGATGATCATTCCACTTTCTAAACTCTGATGATGTCAGCACCCTATAAGTATATCAGGGGAAAGGAAATTCCCCAGTAATGCAAATAATGTACTGTGCTAATGCGTCCGTCTCTCGTGTCATAACATAGTTAGGTAGGGGTTTGAATCCAGCAGGTGGCAAGTGTGTGTGAAGGGGGGTAAGTGTGTGTGTATGAAAGAAACATCCCTTTTGGCAACTGGGAAAACACACCACAGGATGCACATACCCTTTTCTAAACGATATCACAATTATGTATGGCTTTTGATGACAGACATGCCACGTTTTGCACACACAGAATGCCCATGTGTGTGGGTTGTCACTCACAATAATGCATGACATTGATTAAACCAGTTATGGCAATGCACACATGATGTATGTGTGTACCAAATACACATATGTACCTGTGACCTTCAATAGTTACCATGTGTGATGCCTGCCACATGTGTATACATGGTATTTGCACAGGGTAACATTATGACCGTGGTCTTCTGTGCAGGTGCAGCATGTGGGATGTGTATATACAGTGTGAGATGTAGATGCTATCAACCTAGTAGTGAGGGATGCACACCTGGTCTGGGGCATATAGTCTACATGTTGTTGATGTACAGGAGCTGCATGTTTTCACCTGTTGTGGGAGTGGTAAGACAGTATTCCATAGCAATGCAGTGACTGCATGCTAAGAACCATTCAGCTGGGGTGTTGTAGCTACACTAATTCATTAGCATTCAGTAATTTGTCAGAATCCCTGGTGAGGGTCTGATGCCAACCAAGGTCAGGGGTCTACCAGCCTGTGTCACTTGCTCAGTGATCCCTTCCATGTTCCCTATCATGTATCCCAGTGAGGGACATCCCACATCAGCTGTGGTGGCATGGACAATGACTGAGTCATATGTGTCCATGCATCTGACTGACTTGTATGTTTGTGTTATGTGGTGAACCATAGTGCCCCATGAGCATATCACTGTGACCTACACCTTTTCCGGCCTGGTGAGCATTGTCTCACTGTACTGGACAATAAAAGTACCTAACACAACTGCAGCAGTAGTGTTGTATAGCTGTACAGACTGTGCTTGTTTGACACACAGGATTTGTGTGCTATGTGTTATGCGTGCTGTGTGCAGGCCTAATGTATGCCTGTGTGCCAGCTGCAGAGATGTCTGCCAGTCATGCAGGATGCTATCCTTAGGCTTCACAACTGACCTGTTGTGTTGCCATGCTTGTATTGCTGTCCGTGTAGGTCCACATCAGATTGGTATTGCTGTCACTGTAGTATTTCATGCCACCAGACAGGTTATGCCAGTACTGGGTTCAGAGTGCTTAGTCCACAGTTTGGCCATGTGTTTCCATCTCATACATGTGATGTACATCCATGGGTAGGGATAGGGTTGACTGTGTACATGTGGCAGCTGTGACATTACTACATGACACACATATTCCACAACTGTACCATAGAGGTGACTGACAACTGACCTTTGCACATGCTACCATAGTATTGAGATTACATTGGTGATTAACAGCACATAGGGACAATGGTGATAAAGATACATAGGTCCATAGGTTCGTACAGGGATGTCTGCCCAGGGCATGTATCCACCTAGCCAGAATGTGTGTGCCTTTCAACATGCATTGTGAATCTGTCTTGCTATTCCCTTTTCCAAGGTTAGTATACTGTGCCTCTGTCTCACAGTGACACATAAGTGATACCCAGGGTAACCCTACAATGTCACATCCTGTCATTAATATCACTCTTGAAGATAGTCACTGAGTCAGTCTGCCTAACCTCTATTGGGATAATATTCAGGAATGAAGGGAGCCTCTGAGTTGTGAATGTGCCCCACCAGCATGTCCTATGTATATCACTCCTGAGGTTCAAGTATTTCCAGCGTGTATCCTGGTGGGATCTGGATATTCTGAGATGCAGCATGGCCATTAAGTGAGGGTATGACCTGGCCTTCTATGTCAGGCACAGATTGCCTATGAAGAGGCAGTATGTCACTGAGTAGAGCTGCTGTTACTTTAACCAGTCAGTATGTGGCATCTGTTTGAGCCCTTTGATCCCTTGTCGAGGTACATATGTGGTATCTCCAGTTGCTGCAGGTGTCTGGTAAGGTGCATGCTGACAGGTTCATCATAGGCAATTATGGGCATGATGAGGGATGAGTAAAGGGGCACAATGTCCACCCCTGATCTACATGTGGATCCCATGATGATGTGGCCCATATAACATGCTTACCTAACCACTTTGTCCATGTTGTTGTCAAATGGTAGAATGCTATCAACCTGTGTACCCCAAGGTCCATAATTCCTTCTTCTGCACTTAATGGATTAACACATATGTGGAACGTTGTGGTCACTCTGTGTTTGACAAAGGGGATGACTATACACTTTCTGTCATTCACGTTGAGGCCATGGCTGTGGCACAAGTCATGTGTTTGCAAGAGTCCCTTTTGGAGGGTGCGTGTGTTAGCTGGTGAGTTGATTATGGTGTCCGGTTTGCAGTCACCTGCGACTTGCTGAGCCACAGTACTTCCATGTTGGCCTGTACCTATGATAAATATATAATGAAGATGACAGCTCCCAGGGCTGTGCCTTGTGGGACACCACTTGTACCAGGTTGGAGGCTGACATGGCTCCAGCAATTCTACCATGTGTGTTCTGCCCTTGAGCCACTGTGCAATACCCATAGTGACATAGGGGTTAATATGTACACTGGTGAGCTTCCCTAGAATGCACAACTGGGGTATTGTATCCAAGGCTTATGCAAGGTTCAGGTAGGCTGTGTAGACCTCCTTCCCCTTGACAGTGGTCTTGGTGACTGTTTCAAAGAAATCAAACAGGTTGGAGAGGCAGGATTTGCCATTGACAAAGCCAAACTGTGTATGGTGACATGTCTGTAGGTCCACAATATCTAGATATGTGAGGTTCATGATGATCCTTGCCATAGCTTTGCAGACAAAGCTAGTCAGACATATGGGTCGAGTAGTGTCCAGGATCCGTGAAGGCACCACCTGAATGTTGAGGGACCACTGTTGCTGTATGCCACTCTCTGGCCACATATCATGTATTAAGGCTGGGATTGAACAGTGGTGTTATGTCTGGGTGTAGCTCTTCTCATGGTTCATGTAGGACACAGCCTGGGACACTGTCTGGTCCCATTGATGCAGTGTTTATTGCTTTGGGAAGGGCATCTCTTACCTGAGCATCTGTGATGTCAGGGGGGGCAGCACTGTGCTGCGAGACATATTTGCCCTTTTGGTGTGGTGGGGGGAGAAGGCAGCATTGAACCTGTCCACTAGGATGATGGCAATGTCTGTGTGTTTTGTATTTTGTGTGACATCTTGGATTACCTCTGAGCATATCTGGGTAGTACCACCCAGGTTACTAACATAACTACAGGCAGCCTTGTGATTATCCTCAGTGGCTTGTGGAACCCTCTCTCAAAGATGGCCTTAGACAATCATATGGGTGCCTGTAGTTGTCTTCCAATACTCATCAGTGGTGCCTTCATATTTTGGGAGGTTGTTGTATCATGTAGTGGCGTCATCCTTCTATTGTATAGTGTGTTTATGGCTGGTGTCCGGCACCCAGGACATCTGCCTTTGGAGAATTGGGTCATGCTTTCATATGTGGCTTCATGATCCATGCATTCCTGAATGTGTCCATAGAATGCCTTTATACAGGTATCTGCAGTCTGGTCCATATTGTCAACAGGCCTTGGGCCTTTGAAGGTTTCCACATCATTTATGAGGGGTGTGAACTTGCTTGACATGAGCTGTTGACAGACGTGCTGCCCTCCAGACAGAGCAAGGTGAGGGTCACAGTTAGCTACTTGTCGGGTGATAGCATGTGCCACATAACACAGGCACACAGGTCACTCCACAGGAAGTACAGCTATGAGGCAGACATTGTCCATGCTGGTGCAAACAACCTGAGACGTACCTCCCTGGACCACATGGCAAGAGACACAGAGGAGCTCTTACAGCACCCTCTCAAACTCAGGACTCCCACACAGCCTTCATGCTGACACAGGACAGTTTAGATTACTCTGCAAACACCATCATACTGGGTGGCGTCAGCTACCCAAACATAGACTGTGAACATTACACAAGCCACAATACCCAAGCTCTAGGGTTCCCATAGATCAGACATTCTTTGGCTATGGAACAGGTAACCAACCTTCCCACAAGAGGGGCAGATATACTAGACCTGATCATCACAACCATGAGTACAAACTGCTCACCACTGGGAGTATATCCCTCATTGTTGCAATCAAACCATATACTCATCACACTGGAGTACTGGATCCCCCACATATGCAAACCTCAAACACATCGATGTGTGTGTTGGAAATGTCCCTATTAGCAACTGTGACAGTACAGTACAGGATGCAGATTCCCCTTTTGAAACACTGATGATGTCAGGACTGTATAACTATATTACCTGTAGTAAAGTCCTCCAGTAATTCACATAGCGCGCTCTGCTAATGCATCTTTCTCCAGTGTCATAACGTAGTTAGGTAGGGGTTTGAATCCTGCAAAAGGAATGTATGTGTGTCAGTATGAGTGGGGTTTATGTGTGTGCACTATGCTGGGAGGTTTAACTGCCTTTTGACAACTGGGAGAACACACTACAGGGTGCACATCCCTCCTCCTACACACAGATGATGTCAGCACCCTCTAAGTACAGCGTTAGTAAGAATTTCTCCAACTGCTGCAAATAGCACACTCTGCTAATGTGTCTGTTTCTACTGTCATAACACAGTTAGGTATGGGTTTGAATCTTGCAAATGGAAAGTATGTGTTTTACTGTTGGTGGGGTTAGTGTGTGTGCACAATGATGGGGTGGGATGTGGCTTTTGCCACATGGGGCTATGCACTGCAGGGTGGTCATTACCCTTAACAAGCAGTGATGTTGATAGCACCCTATACAAACAAAACTACAAAGAGAAGGTGGTGGTACCAATAACACATGTAAGGTAACACTTGTTCAAGTAATGTCCACAAAGAGGAGTAGGATAATCAAACAATTCTTTTATTCTATACAGACAACATGACAACAGACAACTGCCAGTACTCAGTATAGTGTTACATGCTACTGTAACATGCACATGTACCCAAATATACCTAGATAGTGCTCTGAAGCCTGAATGTGGCAAGTGTGTGGATGTGGGATGTGTCTGTGTGTGCATTTCCATATGGGAAACATGTTTGATGTGGCAATCAGGGTACTACAGCACCTGATGCACATTACATCTTTCAACCGATGAGGTTGCCTGCACCCTGTGAGTACAGGTAGAGAAGGGGACGCCAGTAGTAAACAACATAGTGCACTTCTCAAATGTGTACCTGTCATGTATCAACAGCTACTCATGTAGGGTGATAAATAATGGGAATGGCAGGTGGCGTGTGCATGTGTGTGGGTAGCAGGGTGTGTATAAATGCATGTGTGACAGAACAGTTACATATAGCTGAATCTACGTAACAGCACAAGATGCATTGCCATAGTCAATGTTAGCATGTGATGGTGTGCAGCTGGTACACTTTGGTAAGTAGTATGGGTGCATATAACAATTGAGGACAGTCATACAGTTACTGCAGCAGGACTGCTGGGATATACACACAATTATACTGGAACAGTGAACAGTTACCAACATGTTACTACTTATACACATCTATGTAGTCACCCTGTGCATCAACAGCGTGTTTACCTTTACCTGCACCGATGTTGTAGTCTGCAGGAGGTGGCACAGTGTCATCATATGCACAGGGTGTGGGTTAGGTATGCCCAAGCCAGCCACTGGTAACACCAATTGACATGTGTGTGTATGTGTGTTTGTGAGGGGCAGCAGTACAGGGTGGACCGTGTTGGTGCAGTGTGTGTGTGTATGTGTTTGCCCTAGGTGTTAGGTTTCTGCATGTGTGTAAGCACGCACACAGTCCCACATAATGGCTGCCATGTACAGGGTTTTGTGGACAGCCACAGACTGCACCTGTCAGGTCATCCAGATCAGTGTCTGTGGGCACGGACACAGTACCTGTGCCTGGCAGGGGTGCTACGGGCCGTATCCGGTACTAACCCAGACTGGGTACTGTCATCGGAAGCAGGGGTGTGTTGACTGGACACAGTTCCCTGTTGGGACTGTCCAGAGCCACGTGCATGTGGTCTCCTGGGGCGTCTTGATGACAGCACAGACCCAGCATTGCTGGGGCTGGTGCTGGCACTTGAGGTGCGAGTGGGCCTGTTGTCGTCGCGGCCACTGCCAGCTGGTGCTGTTGCTGGCATACGGCCATGTCAACCGCAAACGCACACCATGGCTCTGGCCCATGGACATCTGGTTGTGGAGCAGCTGTTCTATGCCCCCACAACGTCTGTCAACGACATCTGTGAAGTTACGGATAGCATTCGCGTCACGCATGCCATCTGTCATGGCTGTGCGACATGCTCTCAGCTCCCTCAGACCCTGTCTGGTGTACCTTTCCATACGTGCCTGTGCCTGCATGACAGTTCGAAACATAGTGGAGGATGACATACCTCCTTGGGCACGTCGGCCAGAGGCAGTACGGCCACGGATGCCCCCACGAGAACCCATGGGCAACTGTCTGCGTGGTACCATTGGAGGCCCCTGCTCATGGCTGCCTTGTGGGGATGCATGTACCACAGGTACCACATTACCCTGATCTATGCCCACTGCAGACTGTCCATCACCTAGGGACAATGGTGACAAAGGATGTAATGGCAGGATGACTGTGCGCATTGACGGGGTTGAAAGCTGTGTACTGTCAATTGGCTGACCAATGGTGGACCCAGACACACCTTCCTGCACCATTACAGACATTTCATCATCATCAGTACCTGGGGCACAAGATTCAGGTTCCTTGCTGCAGGTCACCAGAGCAGCACCAGAACCTACAGGAGGAAAACATGGAACACAGATTACAGTCTCAATACATATTTGACAGAGATGCACTTCAATACTAATGCACACATTCAGAAATGGACACATGCACTCATGGACACTAACACACATGCACACTTGGGTACAGGCACACTTGCACACATGCACACCCCACAGTAAACACACACATCAGTACCGTGTTACACTACTCAATTTACTACAACTGTGTATTATGGGTATTGTGAACACAGTCACCAGCAAGTCTACTACAGAGTTACACTACTCTTCCTAGTTTTATAAATTGCTTTACAGATAATGTTAAAAAGACTCACCAGCATGTATGGCCTGCCTCGTTGCTAGATGGGAGGGACCTGGAAGTGTGAAGAAAGTAATGTCAGTGGGCACATGTGTGCCATTTGTTTTGCACATGATACAGTACAGTAGTACACTAGTTCCCTTATACACATCAGCTGCACATAATGTCTGTATATATATCATGATGACAGATACATACCACATGCACACCTTATACGTGCATGAAGTAACAGTGTACAGAACAGTCATATGTACATACCAGGGGTTAACTCTAATCTCACCCTTACCTCTCTTCAAACGACAACTCAAACTGTACTGCCAAAACCACTGGCTTTGTTCTTCTTGGAGTCCAGGCTAACGTCCCTCTCCCTACCCTCTCTTTACCTTTAACCCCTCATTGTGCATAGAAACTAGCTTCTACCCTGTTTCTTTCACCTTGATGTCCTTCTATGCTCTGACCTACTTCTCCCATCCCTCCCACATCCTCTTGACTGTCTTCCTTCTTTTCCTCACTTCCCTTCTTGACACCTGCTTCTTCCATATCATTGTATCTTTCATACTCCTTCTACTTCTCTACCCTTCTGAGCCCTAACTATTATGTATATGGCTTTTGCCTTATTGCATAACCGTTATGCTTTAGGTAGGATTGCTTTGAAACCAACGGTACATTGTGTATGACTCTAAACTGTTTGAGTTCCTTACATGTATGTTGATTTAGTTAACAGGCTGGTGTACAATTCTATCATGTTGGCTGTCTGTATTAACAACTTGTCTGTCTGCCTTTATTACATTATGTGTGGAGCTTTTCTCCACAGGCCTCTACTGAAAATGGACATATATCCAGCTAGACTATCTGGGTCAACAAATGTAAAAGTAATAACAATAAATGAATATGGCATCTTACCTGCATGCTCGGTGTCTTGCTGCTGTGTGGATCCAACCTCCATCATGATGCATGAGTGTTGCTGTTGTTGTTCTGGGGCTGGATCCACAACACTTAGCAGTAGCCCCTCCTGTCTGGTGAGGGGGAGATGTGTGGCCACCCGGCACCTGTGGCAACCTGTTGCCTGCGGATATCTGCAGCACGCTGGCGGACATTTCTTATCAAATCACTGCAGTGATGTCTCACCTGCTCATATGTCCTATCATGCATGCCAACATCATTTATCCTGCTAACGAGGTTTTGCCACAGTGCAGACCTCTCCTGCTGATTCTGGGTGGTGCGTGAGAACAGGATGGCATAGTCATGCACCAGGCTCTGGTGAATCACGTCATCCTCTGCAGCAGAATATGATGGGTTCCTTTTTGGAGCCATGTCAAGCTGGAAAGGTACACAAACAGGTTATCAGCATAGTATCTCAACAATACATGGTACACATTCTATACAGGGAGTATTAACTTCTACTTATTACTGCTTGGTTAAAACTTGATTACAGTGTAGCTATCATTCTATGTCATTTGTACTAAGCACTTGGCCTTCAGACCAGTTGTTTTACATTAGGGAGGTTGGTGGCAAGCACTGTGGTGGCAGGACACATATCTTTCATCCATTGAAGTTGGGAACTGCTGATTGAGGGCCCAGTGTACAAGTGTATTAGTTCTGGTATGGGCAGTTGGCCTTCAGGCCAGTTATTTAACATTAACAAGGTTTGTGGTCTGCACTGTGTGACAATAGGCTGTACTCTGCCATTCATAGCTGGGGACATCTGGTTTCAGGTTTATAGTGCCTGCATATCTGAGCTGTATCTTACTGACATTGCTACACCTTGTTTGCTGTAGCAACCACTACATCCAGGCCTCCTGGATCTACCTTTGTTTATATGCTTGTTATTTGTTAGCTTGTTATTTCACTGGTATGCTACTTCCACATAGTACACAGCTTGTCAACACGTCTGTGACTCACTACTGATATCTGCATTGCTTACTGTACATATTTCCATGTTACACATGACAGCAAGTGACTGCTTCTCATTGTTGCATTTACTTAATTGTGACACATTGCATTTAGGTTACCTGGCACTTGCTCACTGACGCTTTTATATCAGTCAGCAGTTGTAGGTAATGTCAGTACACCCTCACTCCCCACTGGACCTTGTTTTCAATCATTAATTACAGAATTCAGAATAGTATTCTAGCATGTCCAGAGGTCAGTTGTCAGTTCCCTCCCCAGTCCAGCTGGTGAGTGTGGTACTCCAGAGACAATGTTGGAACAGATGCATGTACACAGACAACCCCCTCCTCCTAACAACAAATTCAAACTCATGTGAGTGATGCAACCATATACCAAACTGGAGGCTAGGCTCTGTCTACTCAATACCGCCATAACCAGTCAGGTGGCCAAGGAGACCACACACTACACTTCCAGTCTCACATAGACCTACCACAACAGCGGACCTAACACATGATCACACATGAACATACTTGTAGGCTCGGACCACAGCTATGCCTATGCAGCAGAGACCTCCTAAGCAGACATCCATGCAACCACTACCACGGAAATGAACATGTGCAACACATATCACACAAAGCCAATGTGCTGAATACTCACAGCCATTAACAGTAAACAACACACCTCATACACCTGTACTAGGTGCCTCTATCATCAGGCACACTAACATCACGTTCACCAGGCTTAACGAGGTGAGGGTCATGGTGTGCAGCCTGTCGGCCACTATGACCTGCCACATAACACAAACACTCAGGTAACCCCAAGGCAAGTACAGGTATGACTCAGTCAATGTCCATGCTGGTGTGAATGGCCTGACACATTCCTCCCTGGACTACATGACATGAGACAGTACAGAGCTCTCTGAGCATGTAGCCCAAGACAGTTTGACCCTGACCTTGAGTAGCATCCTACCCTCACCTAGAACCATGCCACAATATCAAGGCACGATGATCCCTTCCAACAATTGACTGACATACTGGTGTCATTCACAGGTGTGCCAATGCCTGCCATCTTGGGGTGGTATGCTTTGCTAGGGACAGCTTGCACCTGTCACCCCTGTCCTATTGGAATTTGGCGGAGCCTCTTGCTACACCCATAGTGCCTGTATTAGGCAAGGCTCATAAGGCAAACCCACATCCATTTGTATCACAAAGGATGAGGAAGTAAGAGTGATGCTACTCAACACCGGAAGTCTAGACCTAAGGATGCATGCACTCAAAACCCTACTTAACATTCTGGACATCGATATCTGTGCAGTAACATGAACCTGTTTCAGGTTTCACAGGAGCACACCAGTACTACCAGGTTATAGCTGTTACCATTCTTGTCGGCCCCAACACTTGAACAAAGGAGCGGGAGTATCAGTATTCAATGCAGATTCCCACGCCTCCACATTGGTGGCACAGTACAACATAGGTGTTAGGCCATTGAGTACAGAAGACGTAGTTGGGGACCTGGGGAAGAAACATGGTAGCGGTCTGTCATTTGTCAACCACATGGCCAATGTGGATTGAAAGACATGTTATATAGCCCAGCTAATCATGAGGGATTCACATGTATGGCAGGGGAGGTCATTGTGCCTCTTTACTCATCCATCATCAAGCCTATAATTGCGTACAATGCACCTTTTGGGATGTACCTAACCAGACACCCACAGCAACTGGTACAGGACAACAGTACCTCATCAAGGGGATGCAATGGCTCACACAGATGTCATATGCTGCCCAGGTAAAGTAAATCCAGCTGGACTCAGTGGCTTACTGCCTGTTCAGAGGCAATCTGTGTGTGCCATATACAGCCATGTCCTACCCAGCAGTAATGAACATGCTGCACCTCAGGCAATCAGAGTCCCATACAGCCACATGCTCAGGAGAGCTGGACCTCAGCACTGACATACATGGACATGCTGGAGGGGCATATTCCTAACCGAGAGGCTCCCTTCACTCTGTAATGAGCTCACACTACAGGTTAGGCAGAGTCCCTCATTGACTCTCTTCCATAGGAATCTGGATGAGTGGATGTAGATCATAGTTGTACCTCAGGTATCACTTCTATGTCACTGTTAGACAGAGGCACAGTATACTAACATCGGACAAGGGCATAGCAGCATAACTTGTAATTGGGTGGCGAAAGACAAACACATTCTACTAGGCTTACCAATGCCCTAGGGCAAATAGCCTAGTATGAACCTATGAACATGTGTGTACTGCTATAGTACTTCTGCCATATGTTGCATGTGTGTGTGTTGTGGGGGATGCACAGGTAATGGCCGGATACTTCTGCACAGGCGACACGTCTGACACATTCTTCCCTACATATTGGATGTGTGTTGCCATCCAACCCAACCCTGTGATGTGCACACATTACTCAGCCTGGATTTACATATCCGAACAACACCACAAGCACAGTACACTACCTTGCTATGTATGCATTTAATTACACAGTTATTCAGTAGTTATGACAGTGATGCTATCCATGCAGCCCATTGGGCCAGTGGAAGCCACAACACACACCGCCAGCACCTTTGCATATGCTTACCACAGACATCCCACATACTGCATGCACTGTGCACACACATATCTAACCCAGAACAACTGCACACCACTTATTAATCCTGTCCAGTGGAGTACAGATACAGGCATATTGTATAACAATAGTAGGAGGCTACTGCAGCACAGGGCAGATTCACATGACAGCAAGGCATCTGTGGTCAGCAGTGTTAAGATGCTTCACATTCACCAAATGCACAGATATTGGCAACATTGTTGCAGACAGTTTAGGTGCAGGTACCCCCCCCCATTCTCCTACACATGTGGTATTAGTTATCCCAGATGACTGTCACCTCCCTATCCTCTCACATGTCCAGGTGAGAGCCACCTTCATCATTGCAGAACACATAGCATCACTGTTACGAAATGGTATCCCTGGATGTGTGCTACATTCACCCCTGGAGGACATAGCACCACATGACAGACTGATATTAATCCATGGCCATACTACAGGATATGTACCTGAACAGTGCCATACATACATAGTGGTCCCACACCAATGAGGAGGAACCTCTACTGACCCTGGGAACTACTGCATCATATGCACAACTGGCCTTGTGTTCTAAGCTATGGAAGTGTTAAGTATGGGCAACATGTACAGCAATATTACATATGTTTATATTTCAGGACTATGTACACACAACCTATCTCATGGACATACCTATAGATAGTGAACTATGATACATTTGGAGGTGTCACAGTATACACAGGATTAACCTGCTACTTTGCATTACCTGTGTTTGTGGCAGCTGTTGCTGTGCCAGTGGTGCTTGTTGCTGCTTGCTCCTTGCTGCTTTCTGTTTGCTGCTTGCTGCTGCTTTTGCTGCTGGCTGTCGTTATATTTGTTTGTTTCTCTCTCTGTCTCTCTCTCTTTCTCTGTAGGTTTTGTGCAATGAATGTATTGCATGAGTGTAGTGTGGGTACTCAATGCTTTTGTAGGTATCTGCATAGGTCCATGTGATGGCCTCTGCACCAATTGTAAGGCAGCATTTGCTAATTGCATGCAGCCAGGTGTGTACTGATTGCATGTCTCACTGTGATTTCAGGACACTGCTATAAATATGTGAGATAGGCGTTGCCCTTTCAGATTGTAGGGCGTGGACCATGCTGGTATGCTGTTGACAGTGTTCTGTGAGTGTGAAGGTTAGTACATCTCCCATGCTTCATGCTGTGTTGTAGATTCAGGTTGCTGCATTTCTCTTGCCTGTTCCCTGTAGTGAGTGTGTATGCATACTGACACCTACAACTATATGTCATATGTATTGCTATATAAATATATATATATATATCTGTGTACATATACATACTTTCATATATGTACATTAGCTGACATTATTGGGTACAAGCTAACAATTAGCAGGGCTGTTTCTGTTAACACTACACTAGTATGGGAATCCAGTAATTGGGACTATAAAAGTCTGCCTGACATGCTTTGGGTAGTAGACATACTATATTGCCTTTATCTTCATTCCTACTATTACATGTTCCACTTATTTAGCACTATATTCCTGTATGAGAGTCATGGCTTAGTGGTAGGTCATACAGACTAGTGTTACAATGGTCTTGTGGTAGGGCCTACTAGTATGCTTATATTCTGCTTTTGACTTGAGTATAGGGCCTATCAATCAAAGTGCTGGAGGCACCTTTAAGCAGTTAAAGGGGTTAGTAGGTCTCACAGGAGCCAGGCTGTGTTGCAGATTCTGGTTGCTGCATTTATCTTCACTGTTTCCTGTAGTGAGTGTGTATGGATACTGACACCTACAACTATATTTCATATGTATTAATATATATTTATATATATGTATGTGTAGCTATACATACCTTCATATATGTACATTACCTTACTTTATTATGTACAAGCTAACAAGTAGCAGGGCTGTTTCTGTTAACACTGAACTAGTATGGGAATCCAGTAATTTGGCCATTGAAACTCTACCTGACATGCTTTGGATAGTACACCTCCTATATTGCCTTTATACTGATTCCTACTATTACATGTTATATTTATTTTAGCACTGTGTTCTTGTAAGGCAGGCATGGCTTAGTGGTAGGTCATACAGACTAATGTTATGAAGAGACTGGCAGTGGGAATTTATTTTTCTTTGCAAACTTTCAAACTGAGTACAGGGCCTGTCAATCAAAGTGCTGAGGCCACCTTTAAGCAGTTAGAAGGGTAAGTAGGTCACACAGGGGTCAGGCTGTGTTGCAGATTCAGGTTGCTGCATTTATGTTCACTGTTTCCTGTAGTGAGTGTGTATGGATACTGACACCTACAACTATATTTCATATGTATTTATATATATTTATATATATGTATGTGTAGATATACGTACCTTCATATATGTACATTACCTTACTTTATTATGTACAAGCTAACAAGTAGCAGGGCTGTTTCTGTTAACACTGACCTAGTATGGGAATCCAGTAATTTGGCCATTAAAACTCTGCCTGACATGCTTCAGATAGTACATCTCCTATATTGCTTTTATACTGATTTTTACTATTACATGTTATATTTATTTTAGCACTGTGTTCTTGTAAGGCAGGCATGGCTTAGTGGTAGGTCATACAGACTAATGTTACCAAGGTCCTGGGTTCGAGGCTGACAGTGGGAATTTTGCAAGCTTTCAAACTGAGTACAGGACCTGTCAATCAAAGTGCCATAAAGGCACTTTTAAGCACTTTAAACCAGGTCTGCGCTGCTTATGCGGAGCTCACGATGCACTGGCGGTGAGCTCCGCTAACACACACCAGCTAATTTCTTTGAAAGAAAAGAAAAGGGGTGACAGGAAAGTGGTGAAAAGGGGTCACAAAGAGGGTAAGACAGTAGGGAAACAAGCGTGGGATTTGCAGGAGGGATGTAGGTAAGGCCCATAGATGCCCATGTCTTTGGCAGCAACAGCTGTGCATTTCCATGTATTTTGGTGAGACATTGGAAACCTTTCACCCCTGAGAGAGGTGTCAGGACAACATTAATATTTGTTGTAGAGCCAATTGTAATTAACTGTTTCAATGTCAAGCAGACATGTGTGCGACATGGACAGCTATGTATGGGGCATAATTTTTTGTGGGTACAGAGTGCCCTTTTTTTTTTTCAGGTGAGAGTGGTATGTCAGGTGAAGGAAGTCGGTATAGCTGGGGAGGTAGGTTGGGTAGGTTAACAGACAAGACAGACAAGATGCATACAGGGGTGGTGTATGACACACGTGGGGGGTTACACAATTGACGGGGACGGAGGTTGGGATATCCGAGATGCATGAGCCCACAGATGGCAACAGTGGAACTGATATCCCCACCCATAGGCAGTTGCCACTGTTCCTTCACAGCCCAGGATGGGGCTGTGCTGGGGGCTGTGTAGGCGGGGCAATGGCCGGGGCTGTTAGCTGTGCCACACGAGCCTCGAGCTGGCGTAGGGGCCCAAGAACGGAGTCTTGGATCTCCCTTCGCACCACAGACTGGACACCTTGGAGGGTGAGTGGATGAACCCCTCCGGCCACACTTGCAGAGGGGGGAACGGGCCCCATCCCCTGCAGCGCTTCCACCCGAAGGTGGCACAGGGCCACCGGAGGGTCCGGCCTGGGCACTAGTGCCAGGTGCAGTCGCCAGCTGAGGTGGGAGAGGTGGGTCCGCTGGGACCTGCCTTCCCAAGCGTTCTAGGTTTGTGAGTAGTTATGTTAGTTTGGGTTAGTGGCATTTTATTCCATTCAGATTAGTTGTAACAGCATGCATTGGTATTCCCATCAAACAAACACCCAGATATTAACACCATTGAACAAGGGGCATATCAATATCACATGCATTATTTGAACAGAAATACACAGTCAAACAACATGCAGGGTTGATTAATGGCAACAGGCCATCAAATTTGCAGGTATGAACAGGGCACATGCACAAACAGACATGCATATATTTTTGAAATGGACAAATGTCCATGATTAATGAAATGTTCACATACCATTATTTAGTGGGTGTTGTTATATGGAATTATAGGGTTGGGTGGAGATAGAAAGTGATGACACATTCATATGTTACACATTGATTTACATTTGTAATAGGTACACAATTAAGTTGAGGCTGATGTTTCAAAATAATTTTTATTTGACTGTCATGCTACACCTGTTACAAATACATCACTATCCTACTTATTTTGAATCTGATCAGATACATCATCCTGCTACACTTTGATGACAGGACAGGGGACAACTATGGCTGTTTAGTCTGTCAGATAATCATTCATTCTATCTGCAAATTGTTTACTGTGATCACCATACAGACTTTGGCCTAGACATTCCAGATTCTGACACACTGAAATCTGTTTGGGATATTAAAATGTACTTCCCACATGCATTTAGTTCTGTAGAAACACACTGGGGCTACTATATTCAGGGGTTATTACTACTTTATTTATTCATACATGACCCTTTCTGTCACTCTCACACATCCTGCAACTTCACAGTTCAGGTTGGTACTTCTAGGCTTTGTTCACATGTTAGACTGGTGGTGATTCAAACACTTTCCAACAGCCTCACTTCTGTCATGATTCAGCATTTCAACAGGGGATATATCTCACATATGACTACCTCAGATTCTAAAGCTGTACTCTTGAGACTACTGCAGGTTACACTATATTTAATTCATGGTGGGACATCTGTATTACAGCACTGTTTAATTCTATCAATTATATTTCCAGTTACACTTGCATACTGATGAACTTGTTGCAGCCATACCTGCAGACTTACAATTCCTGCTTGCACATTATATTAGTTTTAATCAATACACTGCAGTGTTCTGATACATGCTACAGTACAATATTTATTTACAAGTAATGGGTGGGGTTACTAACCTGCATGGTGGCGCAGCCGCACCAGCCTATGGGCATACATCTCGCGGTTCACAGAGCGGACGCCTGCAGCTGTAATACGAAAGAAGTAATATTGGACTACACATCTCCATGGTATCAGCCAGTTGAAATCCTTACATACATAAGCAAAATGTAACTTACTCAGTAGTGGGGCATATCCCGGGCCTCCTGGATCCATTCGGTCAACTGGTCTTGCTTGCGTCGCTTCAGGTCCGCATGGTGGTGACGGACCTGCTCACCAGTGCGTGGAATGCCAGTAGCACTGGTCAGATCACGAGCCAACTGGTCCCATGCCTCTGCCCTATACGCTCCCCATGAGACCTGGCCCTGCATGAGTTGGGCCTCGTGATGATGGACAAGGAGCCAGACCATGTATCTGGACTCCTCAACGCCCCAACGCTGTGCTCGAAAGCAACGTCCCTCACCTACTCCACTCATTCTGACTGCAGGTCTGTTCTACAATCGTTTCTGCTGTGTATTCCCGCCTATGGGGCTTATATATGCCGCTTTTCCCGCACATTTCTCTGATTGGCCATTTTGGAATTGTATCTACTTCACTGAAAATGCTTTATCATGCTCCATTCTGGATTTTATCCCATATATATGCTATTTTTGCATTTCTAGGTATTGCTGTCATGGTTTAGTGGTTTAGTACCTTGACTCTAGTGCATGGTATCCTGGGTTCGAATCTGGCAACTGATTTTTGATTTTCCTGACAGAAATGAGTTGAGACCTGTCAATCAAACATGCCAAAAGCACTTTTAAGCACTTAAAAGCAGGTCTGCGCTCGTTTGCGCGGAGGTAACGCATGCGCACTGGCAGTTAGCTTGTGGGAGCGGCACGCAAACGGTGTGCGCTGGGGTAAACCTTAATTGACTAGTGACACACATGTTCAGCTCAGCACAGCTAGTTGCAAACAGTTTCAGCCTGTTAAACCGGTGCTTAGCAACGGGCACGCAGTTTGCAGCTTTTTAAACACTACTCAGCTACGGGCAGTCTGTCTCACAGCAGCTTAGCTATGAGTACATTTCTGACTATTTTTATTATTGTGTTACTTCAAAATATATGCTCCATTTCATTGCATTTTACAAAAGGGAATACTTTTACATTTGTACAATACTGTCAGGGGGCTTTTTAGTGCTTATTTACAAAAAAAAAAGGTTGTTGTGGGGCTCAAACCCTGCCTGCCTACTCTTAGGCCAGCAACTCTACCGCTAAGCTATTACTTCTTGGCTTACTTTGCATATTTAGTTTTATATCCTTTTCCACTGACTGCAAACTGCAATTGCGCTTAGTAGCACACCCGCACACGAGCGAACACAGTAGCAAACATTTACGGGTTTAAAAAAAAAGGTTTTAATTTAATTTTATAACATCTCTTCACTTTATACACTGATGGTCTGTCGGGGCATGTGTTGTGTAGTGTGTTTATTCACATTTCCATGGCTTCTCTCGTGGCTGTTTACTTTCAGCCATTCTAGTCTTCAGGGGGCGTGTCCGCTTGCAGGGCTTAGCCTACAGACACGCCCCCCCTACTCTCTTACACGGACCGTGTAAGAGTTACTAGTGTGATTCAGCATGCCTCATGCACCTCATGCATATGCATGACATGCTGACATTACACCGTTTAACTGCAGCCTCCGTGTAAGAGTTATAACTCTTACACGGAGGCTTCCTGAATCTGGCCCAGCATGTGAACAAACATTAACTAAGTAAAGAAGTTAACAGACACACATTTTGGGAGGGGAAGGTATGTGCAGTGTTGATGTAGTATGGAGGTGAGCTGGGGTATATTTGGGAAATAATGGATTCAGAGCAGGTAGACAGGGGCTGTTTAGAGGCAGATAAAATACTATAGAGGCTGGTGGATGAGTTCAGTTCCTGGGCAGAATGGCAGCAGGCAGGGAGAGAAGAAAATAGGAGGGAGTACTTTGGGAAGGTGTTAATAGAAGGGAAAGATCAGAAAAGCAGAATAAAGGGAAATGGAGTTTGGGAGGAGTTTGGCGTATGTAGCAGGAAGGAAAAGACACCAATTAGAACAGGAAGCTGGGAAGGAAGCACAGGGCAAAAAAAAAGAGGGGCAGATAATGACCACTGGCAGGAGTAAGATAAGTATGTATGAGAGAAAGAGATAGACTGACAGCAGAGAAGAGGAAGGAAGAAGGGGAAGGCTTGTGGGGGACAAGAAGAAGTGCTGAATGAGAAAGACAGTCAATAAACAATGGCAAAAAAAGAGGGTGCCAGT